>NC_056580.1:28233848-28283848 GCF_018340385.1 Cyprinus carpio | reverse complement strand
ACTGTGTATATACAAAGCTTTTATCCTCTTGTTAATGTGGCGGCCCTAAAGAGGGGCGTTTGGACGGCTGGATGTCAGGTCGAGGCGAGGAGGGGTCGAATTAGAGCTTATCGCAGTCATCTGTGTGTAGTGCGGGAGGGTTTGGCCCGATCCTGAACAGATAACGAGGGAAGAAGGCCGCACGGAGCACATCAAACAGGACGCTGGCGACTGGCGGACCCAGAGGACTAGAGAAGCCCAGCCGTCCCACCCAGAATGAGTGTTTGTACTCGTATGACCCGGCGAGAGATGGCTTTGTCTGAAAGAGAATGAGTTTAGGTGGAAGAGTGCTGCTGCTGGGAAGAGTAATTGATACTGACGGATCTTAGGCCATGACACGGTCGGGAAAGTTGGAATGACAAATCAAAAGCCTGAGTTCAAACAGTTCATTAAATATAACATCAGTAGAATCTTTTACATTGCAAATATTGCTGGCTCTATGACATTTACATTTATGCATTTAGCATACACTTTTATCCACTTTCAGACTTTAGATTAAGATCGCTTTTAGACTTTAATTGCATTCAGGGTATACATTTATTTTATTTTTTCTTTACCAGTCTGTGTGTTCCCCGTGAATTGAACCCACAACCTTTTGTATTGCTAATGCAATGCTCTACCACTGAGCCACAGGAACACATAATATTCCTCATTTCTAAGTTGGTCAAGTGTGTGTGTGTGTGTGTGTGTGTGTGTGTGTTTATGTATGTATGTATGTATGTGTGAGGAAAAGATGGATATATTAATAATTAGTTAATTGATTATTTATTACAAAAATAAATGTAGTGTGTAATATAAATATATTACATAGTGTAAATATAGTACATGTAGTACATAATATAAATATTGTGTGTGTGTGTGTGTGTGTGTGTATACAGTATACATATATATATAAATAATACACACACAGGTATACAGAATATAGATGTAAAGTCACTAACATAAATATATATGATAATATATTGTATGTATTTACAATACACACACACACACACACACACATATATATATACATATATATATATATATATGTGTATATATGCACAGAGAAGTAAATTATTAACAGAAATATATAATATTTGTGTTTTTATATTTAATTGCTTTATTAATTATGTTGAGAGTTTAAGTTGAGAATTGCTTATTTTTAAATTTAGGATTTTATTTTTTATTTTGGCATTTTAGCTGTCCTAATTATGTCATAACGTCATGGACACAGATCTGTCATTATTATTATAGTCTTTAACGTTGTATTTTTGACATTTAACATTTCATATGGATTTTAAGCAAAAGTCTATATTTGCTCTAATTAATCTCACAATATAAGCATCTCATCTGTGATTTTTCAGGTCGTCAAACATCAACATTTCCCCTGGGTCTCTGTTGCTGCCACTTGTGTGAATGTGTGTCTGCTGGGAAAGGTGGAAACAATACAAAGGCCTGTCTTTGTGGAGAAATCTCTGGTGAATTGTCTTAAAGCTGAAGCGTTTGGCAGTACAGAATGAGACGCGGGGGTCAAACCCAATAAAACCAGCTCACTCCCCTCTTTGTTCAAAGCAGCGACCCCATCCTCTTCTGTTGTGTTTGTGGCCTTTATTTTGGGCTCTAAACACCCAGATGTCAGAGCTTTTCTTTCAGGGAATAACTATGGACATCCTTGTCTTTTTCCCCCCTTTTTCACTTCATGAAGCCGCTGTCAATGTGTCATTGTGTTTGCTCAGAAGGACCTGACATACACTTTGGTGGTCTTGGTCACTGTCTACATTGGTGGCTGGAGTAGTCCACGGATTACACTTTTGTGTGTCATGAAAAGGTAAGAGAAGTCACTTATTTGAGCTCAGTGAAGCTGCTCAGTATAGAAATAAGAGACAGGCTTTTGAAACGGCCCTTTCCGATAAATCACAAGCATCCTCTCGCAGAGATCACCTGATACACGCACACAAACACATGCAAACTTCACATGCAATCACAGAGAGTGTGCTAAGGACAAACTAAACATGATTGACTGCTCATCAGCCACAGGAGGGCATTTAATAATTGTTGTGATGTGTGCTGCCCCCTGTAGGCCATCCGCTCTAACATTTGTGCACAGAAAAGACAAATCGAATCATAAATCTCTTTCAGATCTCAACTAAACAGCAATGAAATTACAAAAGGCAGCAAACAGAGACTTTGGTTTCTAATAATATATTCAGAAAGGTTCTCAAGCAACTCTAAAATAATTATAAACAGCTTGATTTGGAAGGCAGTGCACGATATGGATTGTAAATGGAAATGTGATGTTTGTCTGGACATCAGGTTCATTTCTCAGTTGTTTCTTCTATAAAGCAATGAAAGAAAATTGAAAAGTAAACCCTGACAAAAATATACTGTGTATTGCATGGGTCTCCTTGAGAGAGTACCGATCATAAGTTTGGAATAATTAAGATTTTTAAATGTTTTTGAAAGAAGTATCTTCTACTCATCAAGACTGCATTTATTTTATCAAAAATACTGTACAAATAATGAAATATTATTAAAATTTAAAATAGCTGTTTTCTTTGTAAATATATGTTAAAATGTAATTTATTCCTGTGATCAAATCTGAATTTCCAGCATCATTACTCCAGTCTTCAGTGTCACATGATCTTCAGAAATCATTCTAATATGCTGATTTGCTGCTCAAGAAACATTTCTGATTATTATCAATGTTGAAAATAGTTGTGCTGCTCAATATTTTCGTTGAAAATATAATATTACTGTATTAAAAAAAAAAATGAATGCAGCCTTGGTAAACATAAGACATTTTAACTAGATTTTATTTTCTCATTTCCAGGTCAACACTGAATTTTCAATCACCTGAAAGTGATTATGACTTTATTCAGCATTTTCTTCTCTTCCGGGTCTGTTGTGAGCGCGTTCACAACACTGCAGTGACGCCGCTGACGTACGACGCTGCTGACGTGTTATCTTTTTTATTGGGCGCACCAGAGAACACGTCAGCAGTGTCATTTTTGGGTGAACTAACGCTTTAATGTTTATTTTATTTCAAGTACAAAAATTTTTTTTTTTTTTTTTTTTTTTTTTATGGTTTTAATTTTAACTATACTATAATAACTATAATAAAACCTGGTCTTGTTATCTGAAAAACATAATAAAGTGAGTTTTTACTTAAAACAGGAAAATAAATTGCCCGTGAGGTCAGAAAAATACACTTTTCAAAGAGAAAAAGTTATTTTCTGATCTCAGCAAATTTTCTTGTCTTAAGCAAAAAAATAAAAAATCATTAAATTCTGACACATTTTTCAAAAACATGACTTCATGTCTAATAAGTAATTTTGCTTCTCAAGTAAAAGTATCTTGATTTAAGAATGTTCAAGTATTTGTATAGGAAAAGACAATATATACAATAAATACCAAGTAAAAAAATAAATGTTCCCCAAAGCAGCTTTAATGTAGTGTTTTGCTGATTATACGGTTAGTAGGCACACTATTAGCACACTTAATAGGATATAAGAGCTCCAAACCTTGGAGAGCCCATCAAGGGCCAAGGGCCCACACAGGGGGCCCATCCACTGACACGGCCCTGCTATTATCTTCACACATCCCAATGCACAGTCTGTGACAGTGGAAGCAACCTAGGATTTAAAGGTCACACCGGCACAAAGGAGGAACTCTCTGCATTGCTCGAGGTGCTTTATTTGACCTTGCAGTTCTGCCAGAAAGGGTGCAGGCGAAATCTTTCAATACACTAAGTGACTGCTGAATACGAGCCAAGAGAAACACAATATTGTGAAGGCACAGGGTCGCTCTGCTTAAAGGAATCTCCCGCTGGCTGCGGGACGAGGCGAACGCGTCACACGGTGAGGTGCAAACACGGCATGGGAAGGGCCCAGATAAGGATACAAATCCACACATTGAGAGGGCCTTTCCACCGCATCGGACGAAGCAGTTACGGCTTTTGTTAATGAAGTTTCATTTGATACCCTCTGACAACCATTGAAACAATGAACATTGGGAAATGTCCCTAACAATGGTTTTCGGCGGCATCTCTGACACTTTTCACATAAAAACCGAGTGGATCTCCCTTCCTGAAAGAGTCCGCCATAAAAGGCACCTGCAAACAAGAGTTGAAAAGGGTCAGCAAATGATGCCACTTTTGTTCAGCCTCACAAAGCGTCCGTGATTTCCATTGTGACCCGAGAGCGCATTGTGCATGAACAATGCGTCACCGTACACAGAGTACACAGGAGTAACTGGCTTTATTCGCAGGCTCTTTTGACCAGTCAGTCTGGATCAGCAAAAGCCAGATTGTTGCAAATGGGGCAAATCGTTCAACTTCATTTGAGCATCAGTGTTGAACGTTATATCGCAATATAAACACTGAGAGGTGACTGAATCCATGCGGCAGACGGTGAGCACATAGAAAAGTCAATATTTAATGCACAAATGTCATGAATGTTGTGAAATGATCTCATTGTGTGCTCGAATCAAATTTGTTATTGAATAAAGTTGGCAATTCTGCAATATTTTGACTGTACACTTTATTCATGGACAAATAAAGGGGTCAGCTGAATGTTTTCCCTCTTAAAAGTAAAGGCTCCAAAAGAGGTTTTTCACAGTGATGATGTTTTTGGTTCCTCAAAGAACCTTTCAGTGAACATTTCTTTAAAGAGTGTAAAGAACATTTTAAGAATCTGCAGAACCTTATACCACTTTAAAGAACCCACCCCACTTCTTTTTTTTGCATCAGAAAGCTTCTAAAAATAAAGGTTCTTTAATGCATATTTGGTTCGATGCAGAACATCCATGGAACTTTTCATTTGGAAGGCTCTTTATAGTGGAAAATGGTTCTTTATGGCAATGTTGCGAAAAACCCTTTATTTTTAAGAGTGCATGGATGTTAAAGTTGGAGCTATCAATGCTAATAAAGTGTTTTACAGTCCCGGTCCAAGAATTTAAAGATGGGACAGTTAAAACCAATGGATCTGACAGCAATAAGTGCATCAAAGACTTTTGGTTTGGTATGTTGAGAGGCTGTTTTACACTTGCATCTAAAAACTTTTAGGGCTCAGAGAAAGCCAGTCGAAAGTAGTCATATAAACAGTGAAATACCGAAATCACATATAGCCTAGTAATGAGGTCTTGAATGGCGCATGATCGTTTTTGTTTTTCTTTAGTCTGTATCTGCCGCAAACATCACTCAGGCTTTGTGGAAGGGAGATTGGCTGTCATGTCTGCTTTGCTCAGTTCTTTGGGTTTGGTTGATGTGCCACGCCTGCTACTCAACCTCTGAATATGTGCCTGATATTTCCCTGCTTTTGTTCAGTAACAGGAATCTTCTGACTGTAAACATTTAGGCAGGAGCTCAAACGCAGTGCGCGTTCTTTTTATTCATTTAGAAGAACTATTTTGTAAAACACTCTTGATTTGAATATGAATATTTATTTGTAGTAATCAACATTTCATGTTTAGAACGGTTCCGTCTTTCTCACGGGTCACGTGTGCATTCCTCTCCGATGCGGGCAGTGCTTTCGGCAGTATTTTTACAACACTGCAGTGCGACTTAAAGAAAGTAACTATAGTTTGATTACTGAACGAATGAGTCATGAGGCCTGTTCTTTTTAGTGAATCAAAAGTGCGCGTCCGATTCCCGAACGAATTACTCTAATGACTCGGGTCTTCGTAGTGAACTGTAGTGAATTGAACGGACACAGTGCTTCCAGTGTAGGCTGATTTTGGAACTAATCACTCTGTTGAGTCGGATTGGATCTTTGTAGTGAATCAAATGGATGCACCGAAACCTTAACGAATGGTTGCAATGAGTCGAGTCTTTGTAGTGAATCGAATAAATGCTGAAAAAAACAATGTAGTCCGAATTCCGACCTAATGACTGTATGTGCCAGCTCTTTTTAATGAATCAAACTTATGCAGCGCAACTTGTGTAGTCCGATTACCGAACGAATCGCTCTGAGTCAGAATCATACGAATGATGAACCAACGAAGTCCGATTTCTGTACGAATTACTCTTTTTTTTTTTAGTGAATCAAATGGATGCACCGCGACAAAGTAGTCCGATTCCTGAACAAATGACTCTGAGTCGGTTCTTTTTAGTGAATCAAAGTATAACCAGTCTAGTCTGTTTCCCAAATGAATGACTCTGAGTCGGTTCTTTTAAGTGAATCAAACTCATACAACTGAAATTTAAATTGTTGGAAATTAACAGTTGCTCATAGGACAAAGTGTAGTTTGTAGAAAAGTCATTAAAAAGAGTGCTAACACATTTTAAAAGAATTGTTTTAAATGTATTTATTATTCAAATGATCTCATCTTTTGGTAGTGGAATTGCATTTAATTTTCCAGTTATTTATTCCTTAGAAAATTGGAAATGGAGTCATTAATAATATTCCCATCCCCAGAAGGGAATAGTATTAATAGTATGGGAATAGTATTAAAGACTTCTCTTCATGTGCACTATTCTCTATATCCTCTCTGTTCGTCCCTCCAGAGCAGTGACCACACCCTTGGCCCATTTCTGTGAAAGTGCAGATGGGTAATCCCACAATAATTATTTCCAGATTAGGAGAATTGGGCCACAAAGCAGGCCTAGCCAGGCATGAAATGGCCTCTCAAACACAGCAGCGGCAGCTCCAGAAGACCACCTGCCCGACACTAACTCACCTCACCTGGACTGAAAGAGTGGAAACAGTGAAGAAGACCAGTGTCTTTTGGAGAAAAGGTACATTTTAGAGATGGCATGCAATTCTCTGAGGACAGAGTCTGAATAAATCATTGGTCTGCTATTATTAGGGTTGATGCAGTGATTTCCACCTCTGGTGTTGAATTAAATGCCTATAATTGTGGGAATTGCACTGCATTGTTGCATGCTGACACTTGTTTTCTGTCGTTTTGTCCTACTGACACCTGTTGTTTGCATCTGACTCTGTTATCAGTGCTTCTAAACAGGGTTTTCTCAGAACAAAATAAAAGTAATATTCATTTCTGCACAAAATGTGATCGGTATAAACTTGATGTTTTTTGAGCATCATGATGTCATGTTGACTTCTATCTAATTCAGGGTTGTCTCTAAACTAAAACTATAACACAATTGTTACTTGAAAGAAAATGAATGTTAAAAGATCCTATATAAGATAAAATATTTTAAAAGTATATTCTTTTGTTTTTTATACTTGTTTTATTTTAGCTAGCTGCTAAGGCAATATTCCTCATTTTTGATTAGTTTAACTTGAGTACTAAAATAACTGTAACAAAAAAAAACTAACAAATAACATAAAAACTATAGCCTATAGACTTAAAAAAAGACAAAAACACACTAAACATTACTAAAATGTAAGTGGAAAAAAGGTAAATATAAATAAAATCTATAAACATAATGTTATTCGATATTGTTGTATATATCTCTCATATCAGTGATACTAAAATAACATAATAATATTTAATATAATATTAAATAATATTTTTTTTTTTTTATCAAGCAACAGATGCATTTGCACTTAAATACTGTCAGGTTTGATTGGACACAACCTTTAACATCACCAAGAAAAAATATTATATATAAAAATGTTTAATAAGTCTATTTATTTAATATGCATTATTAATTTCATTTTATTATTTGCATTTAGAATCATTATTCCCTGCTGTCCGTGTCTAGCAGGAGAGAACCACTGCTAAATGTAATAATCCACATGGTATCTGCCAGCATCTGTGTCTATTAGTAGATATTGCTCTTTACTGACAAGGATTGCTGCTTTAGATTGCATTTACACCAAGAGTTTCTAAACATTTCCAGGTCTTGCATGTGATGGAGGGAATAAATTTGATTACTGCATAAATCCGCCTCACCAATGCCTTAAGGTCAAACATCAGCATGTTGGCCTTAAAAAAACAGAGTTCATTTTTTTATGTACATCATCATACGGTACATGTTAAATAAAAGCAATATCAGATGAATAGAGAGTGATACGGTATCTGAATTCAGCGATGAATCATCGGTTGTTCACACAGTTTCTCTGTTCCTAAGAATAAATACTTCAGGGAGTCTTTTGTGTGAATCAAGGCTTCAAAGCAGCGAGCGTCTCTGTTCTATGTTACTGACGTTAATGGATTTGTCTTTTAGTAACTCACATGTTCATTATTTGTCATTTTCACGGCAGGTGTTTTGAAAGATCCTGTCTGGAGGTTTTTCCTCTGAAATGTCTGTCTATGATGTATTAACATTAATGACTTCATATGATTCTCTTTAGTGATCAGATTACTATCCATTCTGAATGCATCTTTACGGGAGTTTACACTTGATTTAATTTAATTCATTATTATAAAGACATTCCCCCAGAAACCTCTTACACAATATACTTTGTCTTCTGTCCCTTGTAGATTGTCTTTGCTCTACAGAAAGTAGAAAGACTTTTATATAATTTATACAAATACATTATGTCTAATATGTCTATATATATACATATTAGACATTAATAGACACACACACATCAAATATGAAACAGAAGGTATTTTATTTGTTTTTATTTCATAATGCCCACCATTATAAATCTACTATGTATTCAATTTGACGTAACAACTAACTAAATTCTTAACATTTCTATAATTTATAGAAAATTATTTAATAAACATCTTGTTAAAAATATTTGCATGAAATATAAAACTGTAGGATATTTTTAAAATATGTGTATTTAATTTTAACGCAATTCAGAATGTACAGTATTTCACAGAAGTGAGTACACCCCACACATTTTTGTAAATATTTTATTATATCCTTTCATGTGACAACACTGAAGAAATGACACTTTGCTACAATGTAAAGTAGTGAGTGTACAGCTTGTATAACAGTGTAAATTTGCTGTCCCCTCAAAATAACTCAACACACAAACATTAATTTCTAAACCATAGTTTAGAGTACACCCCTAAGTCAAAATGTCCAAATTGGGCGATTTTCTCTCCCCGGTGTCATGTGACTCTTTAGTGTAACAAGGTCTCAGGTGTGAATGGGGAGCAGGTGTGTTAAATTTGGTGTCATCACTCTCACTGTCTCATACTGGTCACTGGAAGTTCACCTCATGGCAAAGAACTCTAGGAGGAGCTGAAAAAAAGAATTGTTGCTCTACATAAAGATGGCGTAGGCTATAAGAAGATCGCCAAGACCCTGAAACTGCAGGACGGTGGTTTAACAGGACAGGTTCCACTCAGAACAGGCCTCGCCATGGTCAATCAAAGAGGTTGAGTGCACGTGTTCAGCGTCATACCCAGACGTTGTGTTTGGGAAATAGACATATGAGTGCTGCCAGCATTGCTGCAGAGGTTGAAGGGGTGGGGGGTCAGCCTGTCAGTGCTCAGACTGCATCAAACTGGTCTGCATGGCTGCCATCCCAGAAGGAAGCCTCTTCTATAGATGATGCACACCACTGTTCTGTAAATGTGCAGCTCCGTGATGTCGTCATGGAGGAGTGGAAGAGGACTGAGGGTTAAGACAGTGCTGGAAAATAATGGTGGCCACACAAAATATTGACACTTTGGGCCCAATTTGGACATTTTGACTTAGGGGTGTACTCACTTTTGTGGCCATCGGTTTAGACATTAGTGGCTGTGTGTTGAGTTATTTTAAGGGGACAGTAAATTTACACTGTTATACAAGCTGTACACTCACTACTTTACATTGTAGCAAAGTGTCATTTCTTCAGTGTTGTCACATGAAAGGATATAATAAAATATTTACAAAAATGTAAGGGGTGTACTCACTTCTGTGAGATACTGTATTATCATGCATAATATATATATATAGTTATTAGTTTTAGTTATTTTATTATATTTTATTTCAGTTCATGTTTATTTCATATTAATACATTTTAATGATTTTTTATGGCTTTATTTTTAACAATAGTAACCCTGATTCTTGTTGAAATATCACAGTAGAGATGGTCATTTTCAATAACATCAAGCGCTTCCTTACACTGTCACCACCAGCAGAGATTTGCACCACTTTTGGGCTTCAGCAGCGTCTCGTCATATGTTGAGCATCAGTCGTTCCCGTCCCGTCCCCTGCTTGTGGCTGTAGATGTAGAGCAGCGGGGTTTGTTCACTGTAGGCCCTGTGGCAAATTGTAGTTCCCTGTTCTAATCTAGATAAGGCCGTGGAGTGTGTGGAGCTCCGCGTGTGTTCAGGTCTGCTCTTTTAGCACAGAGGAGATCATAACAGTGAAGAACGGAGCACCTGCGTCTCAGTTTACCTCCAGCTCTAATATATTCCTAAACCCTTTCTCATTGTCAAAGCCGGGCCACAGCAGTCTCTCTGTGCTCCTTTCAGGCAATTAAACAGAGGACAGAACGTTTATATCAGCAGTCCAGCATCACACTTATACAGCGAACCTCCTCAACGCTCAGTTTACACAAACGCCTGATATCATCAAACGGCTTCAGCTGTGAAGCATCACTGCTTCCCAAAAAAATTACTGTCAGCATGTTTGCATCTGCTATTAACGGCCTAGTTTAGCCCAAAATGAGCCTTATGTCATAGTTACACATTGGTTGTCTCTTCAAATTGTTTTTCTCATTTTAAGCATGTTTAAAGCAAGCCTTAATGTCTTATTCAGCAGTGTTATTTTTAGTTTTTATTGATATTTTACTTCAGTTTTTATTTTTATATTTCCCATTTTCATGTTAATTTTAAAGTATAGTAATTTTGTTGTGTATTTTTAGTATTTTTTGTTTAATATATATATTAGTACATCGGACTAAACTAAAATAAGAAATGTCTTGACAACTAGCTGAAATAAAAACTTTTATATTTTGTTTATAAACAAAAAAAAACTCTTATTATATAAAAAGAATCTTTTTTTTTATTTTATTTTTTTTTTTTTTTTTTAATTTTGTTTTATTTTTTTTTTTTAATTTTGTTTTATGTTTTTTTTTTAGTTTACTGTTAAGTAATTTTATCTTGTTTTAAAGATGTTGAGATGTTTTTACTCGAAAGACAAAAGTACAAATTAAGAAAATGATATTTTATGTATGTATGTACACAACTATTCAAAATTTTGGAGTTGGTATGTATTTTTTAATGTCTTTGAAAGAAGCCTCTTCTGTTTACTAAGGCTGCATTTATTTGATCAAAAATACAGTAAAAAAAAAAATGTGGAAATATAGTAAAATTGCACTTATTGCTGTGATCAAAGCTGTATTTTCAGCATCATTACTCCAGTCTTCAGTGTCACATGATCTTCAGAAACAAGGGGTTTTTGGACTAGTCTTTTCCACTTAATTTAACACTTTAGTAAGTTAATAAAGTAGGAAGTTGTGGTTTAGGGTAGGCGATATCTTTATCTTATCTTATTTGCAAAAGATTTGAAATAATTTTGGTTTATTTTTAGTTATTTTCAGTTTGTTTTAGTAGCAATATCTGGCAACACTGCATCGCCGGCACTTAAACTGACAGCAATCAAAAAAGCCCATGGACAGGTTATTGCTGACAGGATACGACATTCAGTAAGGGAAATGCAAAAATTATCATGTTATTATCTGTCATAAAGGTTATCAACGCTGTCAAAAACAGTAGCATTTAACACTACACACAGATCTAGAGAAAGTAGGCTAATCCTCTTCCAAAACAGAGAAAACATCTTTCACAAACATCTACATGTCTTTTTAACTGTTTATAGTTTATATAATGAGTTGTATTTGTAGGGGTTATTATAACACAATTCTTTAACACCAACCCCCAAACTTCACTAATTTCCATTTCCAAATATTAAATTCCTTGTAAAATCCTTCTGGCCCCAAACTTTGAATGGTAGTGTATGCATGCATGTATTTCTTTATTTGTTTGTAATTTGTTTATTTATTTTCTTTAATATATTTATTTATTTTTTAAATTGTATATATTTTATAAAAAAATATTGTTTATTTTGCATGCAGTGTATTTCATATTTTCTTTTCTGTCACTGTATATGTACAGTATATGTGTACCTATTTCGTAATATTGCATGCATCCAAAGCAGTTATGGCAGTACTTGGTATTGCATCATAAAGAAATTCAGTAGCCCTATTCAATGTCGTATAGCTATGAACCTGCTAACATTTGATATTAAACAACCAAGACATTAGATGACAAGATCTGAACAAGCTTCAAACAGATCTGTCTGAAAAAAACAGACGTGTTGATAAACTGAACAAAGGTTTCACAAAAGCTTGTGGACACTTTATAGTCTGCTCAAACAATGAATTCTGTCATCTGAAACACACATACTGTGTCTCTTTCCAAAGAAACGCTGATCTTCAGAGATCCAGAGCGAGTGACTCATTTGTTCTTGGCAGAGCGTGACTGAACCGAGCCGAGCAATGCCAAATAACCAGAACCTCTGCAATTGAAAAGAGATCAGCAATAAAATAACAACAGGTTGGCATGTTAAACAGAGCAAACAGCAGTCATGTCACACACATTGTATGCACAATATTAGCTTCATAACTGAAATGGAGCATGCATTCTCTTTAAACACAACAGACAAAAGCCAAGGAGGCACTGGCATCTGAACATGCGTGAGAGATACAGACATATACAGCAGCATCAGCGCTGATATACTGCTTGTGTGTACAGAGGGAGGGTTCGACATGTTCCTGTGAATAAGAGTAACACATTGTGTTTGTTTCATTAGTCACACTGTTTTTACACTGACTGTGACAGGTAAAGATCACGAGCCGTTCTGACCTCTATATCCATGTCAGAAGTGCATGATAAAACACACAGTTCTGACTCAAGCTTCATTCAAAGCCGTTGTACAGTGCTGATAAATGATGCACATGCAACTGAAGTTGCCGGCAAACACAAATAGCCTACAGTTAAGCTAATGGGCCTTAGTCTGGATAGAAACCATATTTAATCTGATGCAAATGACAATGAGACTGTGAGGAATACAACAGTTTAGGCATAGTTTACCTCAGAAATTAACATTGTGCATTTTTGAATCATTGGTTGTCTCTTCAAGTTATTGCTTAACAATTATGTTTAAGAATTGCCTAAATGTTTTAAACAAGACTTAATATACACAGTTGTATTTCTTACTATTGTTTTTCAGGATGTTGAGATTCTTTGCTGGAAAAAAAAGGCAAAAATCAGAAAATACTGGTCATATTCTGCCAGGACATTATCCATAAATTTTACTGACATTTCTGTTAATGCTAAAACACAAAGCAATGCAAAATTCAAAATACAGGTACAACACCAGTAAAAAACATTTTTTTTAATTTTTCAGAGCGTATGTATGCATGCATTTATTTCCAAATTTATTTCTCAATTTTTTATTTTTTTATTTATTTATTTATTTTTATATGGATTTTTTTATTATTATTACTATAACATGTATTTCTGCTTATGTGTAGATATATATATATATATATATATATATATATATATATATATATATAAGGTAAAAATAATGCACCGCAAAGAAGTTTTTATTTTTTTATTTATTTATATGCTATGTATTTCTTTTTTCACTATTGATAATTTGCCAATTTTTGAAGTATAGAAGTGGATATATAATTTCATTACTCTTTAGTTTATTTTTTGCACTGGAATGAATGAATGAATGAATGAATGAATGAATGAATGAATGAATGAATGAATGAATTTACTTGTCTTGAAAAAGCTGGTTGCCAACAAGTGGCTAAATGGGACTACAGGAATTGTCAAGGACATTAAATGAACAGGTGAGCTCATCCACTCACAAGTCTGCTTTCACAGCTTCACTGAACTTATAATCACATTTATAATCACCCATTTATAACTACATAGCTAACCCATAGCTAACTTACAGTGGGCCTACAGTGATGGCATACTGTACATGCTAAAACTTTTACACATGTACACTTAGATTATTCATGTAGACATGAATGTGTTCTGGTGTTGCTGTGGTGGTCACAAAGTCAATGTCCTTAAAAACAAAACCATGCCTGTGTTATTTAACTGCATGTGCTATATTTATTTGTTCATATTTATGTAGACACTTTAATCCAAAGAAACTTGCATTGCATTCAAGGTTTATGTTTTATCAGTTATATGTTGCTGCTAAAACATTAGCATTTTAACTAACTTAGGAGTGCAATGAAAACTGCTTTGCATAAATGTAAATATGCTCAGCGATATTCTGTTTATCTCTTAGCCTAACTGCTTCTCCTCATTACAGTTTAGCTGACAGGACCCAGACAGCACAGGTACGTCTGCAAGAGGTCTGTTAAAGATTGCATCATCTGGAAAGCATCTGCTGTGTACAAACATCTGATAAACATCTTTCAGACGTCAGTTTTACATACATTCTCAATCATAAACATCTTAAAGACATCTTCTAAACGTCTATTTGACATCTGAAAAGAAACTTCCTATAGACGTGTTGCAGATGAGCAAACGTTCAAAAATATATATACTTCTTGCAAATGTAAATGCAGATGTCAAATAGAGTCTATTTGAATGTATTGTTGTAATCAGTGTTGGGGAGTAACTAGTTACACGTAATGGAGTTACATAATTTAATTACCAAATAAATGTAATCAGTTACAGTTACTTATGAAAATGTTAATGATTACAAAGGGGGTTACATCTGAATATTTTTACAAACAAACCTGCATACAGATTTAATTTCTTTCTTTCCCAAATTTAATTGACTGTGCTAAAATATGAGACACAAATCTTTCAGGCCACGTTTATATTATAACTGTTTTATTTCCTGTTTGGGTTTTATGTATATGCTTTATTTTTTAAAGATTAACTGTTAGATGTCTGAGTTTCCTGTCATAGTTATGCAAAGATTTGATTTCAAAAAAAGTATCAGCTATTAAACTATATATTGTTATGGTTGTAAATTTGTATCTAACCTCAGAACGATTTCAAAGTTTAAAAAAAAAGTGCTAAAGTCGGATTTTGTGGTGGCTGTGCTTTAAAATTAAGTTTTATAATCTTAATTCAAGTGATGAAGGATTTTGAAAGTCTGACAGTAAGGTTAACATTGCCTTATCAGTTGAAAACATTTGTTAGAAATTTAGAAAAGTAATCAAATGTAATCAGTTACATTACTTTAATAAAGTAATTTAAATAATTACACTACTTATTGCATTTTAAATAGGGTGACTGTTATCAGTAACCTGTTACATTTCCAAAGTAACCTTTCCAACACTGGAGGTACTGTAATCATTAAACACATTGCCGCCACTGATTTTATCTTTTACTGCACTTTGTTATTATAAATAGTGTCTAATGAATCAGAAGTCCAGAACAGTGGATAGCATCCCTTGCAACTACATTATGAATTTCAAACCATTATATCAAGCTTAAAGCGCATGCTTTCATGTCAGGACAAATTTCTCGACTCTAAAAAAAAAAAAAAGCCATATTGAGGAGTTCGTCGATGGGGCCCCTCCTTACAGGATCGGCGAGCAGTCAGACAGAACATCGACAAACAATATACGGGTCTTCTGTTGAGGTGCTGGTGTTTGCATTAAAACTGGGTTATCTAAAACAAGGCCCTAATGTCACACAGTACTAATCCCACGTAAGCCACGCCAGTTATTCAACACCCAAAAATTAAATTAGGCATGTTATTGTGTATTTATTATGAGTAACTGCAAGGGATGGGACATCATCTGAAAGCCCTGTGAGATGTGACTGTGTGAGCGACAGATTACAGTAAAGCCTTGCGAAAATACAAGAGAGGCACTTGACGACTGATTTGGTGTTTGAGAGCTTAAGTCAATAGTCCCATTGGAACAGATAAATTCCCGGAGCTCTGCTATCATAATCTCAATCAATAGCCGTCCGTGATGAAGGAGTCCAGTGTACATATTGAAACAGGCCGTGTTTGCGCAGATAAGCCCGTACAGTAGGCCTATCTCTCCGGGGTTTGGCGGCACTTGGATGAAGCGCTTGAGTCAGATGTTTGCTTAGTTAAAAGATCATGTCTGCTGACCGAATCCAAACGGGATAATGCGATAATCAAAGAGCTCTGATACTGTGTACAATGCATGTCTTACTCCGTTTATCCAGCGCTTGTAACACTGCTTATTCATTATTTGCCGCATTGTTCTAGTTGATGGGTAATGCTTACTGGTGGATGATGGTGTGTTGTTGGTGTTTTTTGTGGGGATAATAGCTGATTAGTTGTTCTTGGTGGTGTTTTGTTACTGGCTCTTCTCAACAGCGCTCTTGAATAAACGAACACAACCTGAAATGATCCCAGGCTCTGCAGTGATCTGAACGTGATGCGCAACAATCGGTTGAGATACCACACAAATAAAATATAAAAAGTATTTCGGTTCATTTCAGATCTTTTAAAGGAAAACTCTTGCTTAAGTCTTATAAATATACGGTGGCCGAGAGAACTCAACACAGACCCAGACCCAGAACCTCTGCAAACATGGCTCTTAAAAGATGTTTCTGAATGGAAAGTAAGGGTTACAACTCTTCCTCTTCTCTAAAGCCGCGAAATATGGCCCCGCCCCCTTTGTTGCATCTTCCTGTGGGCGGGGTTTATGTAAATTTCTGAGTTTGTGACGTAACGAACCTTGGAAGTAGATCGTTGTAGTCCCTAACAGCCGTTTTTGTAGGTATTAAACTGCCAGATATTATTTATGCTCAAACAGCAACTAACGTTAAAAAAAGTGAAATCGCAATCGCTCACAAAATTTTGGCGTTCCCCCGAGAAACTTTGCGTTCGCTTGCAAAACCTTTGTGATAGAAGTAATAACCTTTGAGGTGGGATGGAAAATGCAAATGTTTTCCTAGCGAATGCAAAAGTTTCTCTGGGGAACAGGACAATTTAGCGAGAAAAGGCAAATGCCGCGTTTCCACCGAGATTAACCAGAACAATTGTGCAGGAACTTTTTTCCCCAGGAACTACTTTCCCCCCAGACCTGTTGCTTTCTGTGTTTCCACCACGGTCTAAAGTACCGGGAAGATTTGGCAAATAGTCTGGTGACAGGTCTGCGCGCGTTTCTCAATACAAAGTACGAAAATTTTGGACTTGCATCCTCGGTAGTTCGGACTTTGCGAGTTTGACTCGGGAGTGTTTTGTCCGTGACGATGCAAATCTGGTAATTCTGCAAGCAGCAGTGTACTTGATAACATCAGTCAGCTCGCCTTGGCTACTGCAATTTTCCTCACTGTATATTTACAATAAAACGAAATGGGATATAAAATACCACTGCCTCCTTTCGTTTTTCATTAAAAAATAATAATAGCAGCAGAAATGTGCTTAGTTCAGGGAAATGTGTATATATACAGCCTACATTACAATGAAACGAAATATTATATCAATTGCTTCTTTTTATTTTCATTATAACATATAGATAAGTTGAATACAGACCAAAGATTACCTGTTAGATTTACCCAAAACGAAATATATTTTATGTTTAACCACTAAAGAGACATCAGAGCCAGCGGTAAATGTCAGAAGGACTAGCCGAGGTGAGACTGCTCTCGGCGGATACATGATCACTGAGCTGCCACTGATCGCGTGGAGCTGACCGTCTCCGAAATCGGCGAAACACATTTTTAAATAGGCGCTGTCTTTATAAATAAACCGCAGATTTGAGTTTTAAACAACTACAATCTCGCCTGAAATACTTTTTAAACTACATTTCATGACGCAATAACAGTAATATTTTGAAAATGATCCGAATAAATGGTGGTTGAAATCGCAGTGCTGCGTGAACTCAACCAATCAGCATGCTCAGCGCACAAGTCCCGCCTCCGAAAGTTCCGGAACTTTGAAAAAGTACTACCTCGCCAGCAGGGACTTTCTGAGGGGCATTTTTTTACCTGGAACTTTATTTAGATCCTGGTTCCTGCGGTCGAAACACACCGAGTAACAACCCAAAGTCCCTAGTTCCTGGGTAAAGTTCCAGCGGTGGAAACGCGGCTAAAGTATATGGAGGACAGGGTTGCCAGGTTTTCACAACAAAACCTGCCCAATTGCTGCTCAATCGTGTTCCGGAGAATAAAATTTATGTAAAATACACATTTTTGACAGGGTTCCCTGCAAAAGCACTGAAATATAATGTTTTACCTTTATAATATGATATAGGTATATATCATACTATATATAGCAATATATAGTATATATATAGTATATATTTAACTACATTTTCACTTAATTTTCTCAAGTTTTTGTAACAGTTTGGGGGCTTCCTATCAAGTGTTTTTTTTTTTTTTTTTTTTTCTTGTATGGCGGAAATAGTGTGGTTAGGCCTTTGTTTTTATTCTGTTCTTTTATCCAGAAGTTTTATTTGATGTTGTTCAGCACAATGGTCAACTATATGTTGTTTTTTTTAAAAATAAAAAAATAAATATTTTAAATAAAATGATTGATTGATTGATCAAGAAATTTTCACAGTACATGCAGGATTCATAATACGATACAGAAACACTTTGTTCTGTTATTGGTTAAACATCATAAACGGTTTAAGAAAAATCAGTACTCTTTAATTCAAAGTATTTGAAGTCTGCAACCAGTGGACACTTTCCCATAATGCCATGGGTGCATACAGGTTAAAGGACAATGTCAAGATGATGGTTGCAGTATGTTCAGGACATATATTCATACTACACACCCAAAGAAAACACTTACGGAAGTACACTGAATTCAATACATACTCTAAAATGGGAATTCAGAAAAGTGGAGTAGCATACTAGCACTCTAGTCTTACTAGGTGTGTGTCTTTTCTTTTATACAGTAGAAACAGTATGAGTAGTACAGTATGCTAGTAGGCCCATGCTATTCTGAATTCAGCCCATGTTTTTGATTGTACTGAAAACACAAATCAGTGAAATTGTGCCCTCTTGTGGTAGAAATAAAAAAAAACAGTTTATTACAGTTTTTCTCAGTCGCTTTGGTGCATTTCTCGAATCATCCTTAATATTTACAAAGTATGTACATTCCTCAAAACAATTCGTACAAACAGCACCATAAAATAGATTACCAGCAAAATCCTGTAACTTACTCAAAATCTGTAGTTCATCTCTCAAAAGCAAGTATTTATGTCAATGAACATTTCAGTGCCATCAGAATGAAAAGTCCTTGTGTCATTGTGTACAGATAAAACTGATTACCTGATGTAAACTATGGCAACATTTTGGATGACAGTTACTGTATTGAACAGTATATGCTTATGTATGCTATATATCCATTTCAAAAGTACAAATTTACACATAATTGATTGAAATTGATTGAATATTGGATATTGATTGAAAGAGACTGGATAGAATTCCTAGTTACACTTTTACTAGTGTTCTGACCAAAAAACAAAAAACTTTACAATGTCATTGTGATATAGAAAAGGAAAAAGAAATATGGGCATAAAGATAAAAATAAAAAATAAGTCCACTGTCAGAATTTGTAACTCTTGTGTTGTGCTCTGTCTATGCAGTATATGCTTTCCAACTAAAAAAAGATTCATGAGATGAACCTTTGAGCTATTTCAGAGAAATGGTTTATCATTGCTTGATCTACATTCTCTTCATTAGTCAAGATTCACTTGCACAATCCAAATTTACAAAAAGTCTAAAAATAATGTGTAAGAAAAATGTGCTTGGCAGGTTACGACAACAAGATCAGGGGTGTCAAACTCAATTCCTGGAGGGCCATAGCCCTGCAGAGTTTAGATTCAATCCTAATTAAACACACCTGATCCATCTAATCAAGTCCTTAAGGCTTATTTGAAAACTATGGTATGTGTGTTGGAGCAGGGTTGGAACAAAACTCTGCAGGGCTGCGGCCCTCCAGGAACTGAATTTGACACCCCTGAACTTGATGAACCATTTTGCATTTAATGACTTATACGATGAACTAAAGACTAGATGTTTTGAGGGGTAAGACTATTGCACAGAAAACTATAATACATTTTGAGTAACATGACATTAGCAACTGATAATGTAGGAAACCACAGATAAATGTGCATAATCAATTGCATGAATGTACAAAAGCAATCAGAACTTGTTCAAAAGAACGAGAAACTGGTTTTATGATGTGTATAGATGACTAGACGATGTGAAGGTTGTACAAGTAGTTCTGAGAATTTCATTTCTGATTTGAGAAATGCACCAAAGCGACTGAGAAAAACTGTAAATGTAATGTTAATGATCTCTCTCAGGAATATCTCTCTGTGTTATTTTAGTGTCATTGATATAATCTTATAATTTTTGTTAATATTTTGAATGATATTTTCTGTTTTTAATGTATGTAGTTTTATTTATTAGTTTCAGTGATATTAGTACTTACAGCTTCTGTATTCACTTTCATTTCGGTTAAAATTGTAGTTATTTTGTACCATAATTGTTATTATTATTTTTTATATAAGACTACATTGTTTTTTTTTTTTTTTTTAGTTCATTTTTTATTTATTAGTTTTAGTTATTTTAGTACTTCAAGTTAAACTAAATAAAATACCATAGAGAAACACAATTAGTTACTTTTTTATTAAGTAACACAATATTGTAATGTATTATTTTTAAAATTAACTTTCCCCAAGACTGGATGCTAAACAACTAGCTGAAAAAAAAAAAAAAAAAAAAAAAAAAAATAAAAATAATATATATAATATATATATATATTATTAATTTTTTATTTTATATATATAATTTTTTTTTTTTTTTTCAGTAAATTATTTCAAGTAATGAATTTTTTTATTTTATTTTTTTTTTTCAGTAAATTACTTATTTAAAGTAATGATTTTTTTTTAAGTTAACAAAAATGACCCTACTATCTGCAGCAGAAAAACATTTATCTATCTATCTATCTATCTATCTATCTATCTATCTATCTATTGCTAAAATCAGCTTCCAAAGCAATGCACACCGCACAAAAATACAATCAGTTCCTTCATTCTCGATATAGTCATTTTTTATATAAATACTGATTAAACCAAAACATGAAAGAACAGACAACGTGTTGAATGCAGCAGATGAGACCTCTTCTAGTCCTTTTTTCTGTCCTCTGCTGTTAAACAGCTTCTAAAGCTCTTTTCTCCACAACACACTGTGAGCTCTCAAGGAGAAGGGAAAGGTGAGCCTTCAAGGTAGCAGATTTTCCAAGATCGGGGAAACAAGAGAAGCAACTGCCATCTAACAGTGCAGATGAGGCCCAGACGCACAATAGAGACGCTGGTCCTTGAAGAACCCTGGCATCTTTCCAAAAGTCCGGATCTCCTCGGGAGCCACTGATGGGAATTTGGGAGACACAATGGAGCGGCGGACTGGATTTAACTCTCACCTGCGTAAATGAACCTGTAGAGGTCAGAGTCCAGCTGCTGCGAAGACAAATAACACCAAAAGCAGCATTCATGAGCATTATTTCTACTGTACTGTATTTACTTGTGTCAGGGTCATGTGGCTTTCAATTGAATTGAGGGTGCTTTAAAAATGCCTTTTAGAAGAAGAACAGGAAATATTAGTTTAAAGTGCAGTTTTAAATACATTTTCAGTATGAATGACCCATAAGCATGTCTTCATGCACAGCATTTATATATCAGAAATACTAATCACATAACAAAATTACCAAAACTGGTAATATATATATATATATATATATATATATATATATATATATATATATATATATATATATATATATATATATATATATATATATATATATATATATATATATATATATATATATATATAGAAGAAACACTAATAAAATGACAAAATTGCATAACTTAATTAATAAAACTTTTGTCTAAAATTAAAAATTAAAGATTATTAAAAATAAATGAATAAACACTATTTATAATATTTAAAATAATGCTAAACTAACACTGATGTCCATAAAATAAAAAATAAAACACCATGTTAATAGTTAGTGTTTGAAATGCACCTATAACAATTTATGCTTAATTCATATTTCATTTTACTTTATTAACACTCAAATTATATGCTGGACATTTTGTAGAATGTATGGCAAAATGAATAAATATGTGTATTGACAAAAACATCTCTAAACTATATACCAAGAAATGTATAATATTATGTGCATCACTGTTATTTTTTTAATATAGTATTTATTAATATTTTAATTAATTTTAATTCGATTTTTAAATAATTTTTAGATTTCCAGATTTTTTTTATTCAGTAGTAATAATTTTATGTGCTTTTTCATTATTAGATTTTTTGTTTTACATCTGTTTTTATTATTTTATATATGTGTATATATATATATATATATATATATATATATATATATATATATTATATATATATATATATATATATATATATATATATATATACTAATGACTAATGAAACTCTTCTGTCGTGTTGAATTATTTTTTCTTTCATTTTTCTGTCATTTAATTGAACAGTCTGTGTGCTGTTTCTGATTTAATCCGAATTCGCACTCATTGTTTGAAAGGGAGCTGATTCTTAAGTGCTTTTGTCCAAACCTTGCGTGTAATTTTAAGGAAACACTCTCTCACCACTTCTGCAAGGATATTATGTTATGTTATGATTTCTAGAGCAGCGTTGCCTATAGAGACAAAAGGAAGAAGTGCCTGTAAACATGCTATACTAACGTTAGAGAAGCAGGTTAGAGACGCCAGAGATGTGCACACAAACAAACCACACCGAGAGCAATAACATCTTTCCCTAAGATCATTTTTTGTAATCGAAAGCCACTACTTTACAATATAGTACCTGGAAAGAATGTAGATCTGGTCAAGCAAACTGAGAAGCTGGTTTGTTTGTTTGTTTAATAAATTTTTGAGGATTAATATCAACGTGTGGATGTTTAACCTTCTTTTCCTGTAGTCTCTCAGCATCTCTTCCTGTTTGAAAGGAAACAGGATGCTTTTTAATAAACTATAAAGCTTGTGTGTTAAACTTTTCCATTGTTTAACACTGTGACTCAGTCCCATTTTAACATATTAAACCAATTATACAGTATTTTTCAGTCAGGTTGAATATTGCTGTTTTCTGTCAGCTAATTTTTACAGTATTTTTTTTTTCTTCTGTCATCTAGTGATTTTTTTATTCATTATTTTATTATAATGCCATGCGGTATGAGGTGAAGTGTTTGATAACATAATAATGCACAAATAAAAGACTTCGCCCTATTGTGGTCATAACAAGTTCATGTTCAGCAGATTTTGGGGTTTCAAAAGTGTGAGACCCCTAGAAAAAGTTTGTATTTTGCATTCCATCATATATATATATATATATATATATATATATATATATATATATATATATTATTATTTTTTTTTTTTTATTTTTTTTTTTTTTTTTTTTACCAGCATAATTATTCAAATAAATGTAATCATTAAATGTAATAAATTATTTATTTGAGATTTATTTTAATTTAATATTTTCTTTTTTTAATTTAATTTAATTATTACATTTTATAAACTAAATGTAATTATTAGTGTCAGCATAATAATCTGAGTGAAAGTGAAGATGAATATGAGAATGTCTCAGCATCAGGGTTATTTTAACACTGACATTGTTAATATTTTAAATGTTTTGATTTTAATTTAAGTTAAAGGCTTAGCTTGTGTTTGTTATATTAGTTATATTTTAGTTATTTTGTTGTGTTTGTTATTTTTATTAGTTGTTTCAAATATGACTATTTTTATTCTTTTTTTATTTCAGTTTTAGTTCTAGTTTTTTTAGTACATCATGTTAAACAAAATGAAAATTAGACATTTTACCTTGACAGCTAGCTGTAATAAAAAACAACAACAAACGTTTTTAGATATGTTTATGGTTATATATGTATTTTTAAATATTTTAAAAGGTTTTTATATTTTATTTATTTCAAGTAAATATATATATATATATATATATATATTAATTTTATTCCAATTTTAGTTCTAGTTTATAATGAGAAAATTTGCCTTGACAGCTAGCTGAAATGTAAAAAAATATATATATAATTTTTATATTATTGTGGTTATAATTTTTTTAAAATTGTATTTAATATTATTTCACGTTTATATATATATATATTATATATATATATATATATATATATATATATATATATATATATATATATATATTATATATATATATATATATATACTGTATATGTGTGTGTGTGTGTGTGAGTGTATACTGTATACATACATACATACATACATTGGTTATAGAAAAGGATCACAACACTCATTTATTTACCTTTGATTCCATTTAATTTCACTTTGTGCATTTTTTGTCTTATACTTTTCCTGATCTGAACAAATGTAAGGTAATGTCTTCATGCATACTGTAAACCGCAGATGGGCTATAAATAAGGGTGATATCACTGATTTATCTTATCGCTTATTGCTTAATATGACTTATTGCATAAACATTTGAGACAAAAATACACACTCAGAAATATGTGGAATATGTTACAGGCTACATATTCCCTCAAAGGCAGGCATGGAGCCGACACAGAGTGAGGAATCATGGGAAGGCGCGCGGCTCGCTGGAGCAGAACTGAGAGGAACGGACGCCGTCTCTGCTTCCAGTTCTCGCTCCTCCCGTCCAAACTGAAGTGGAGGCCAACTCTGAGCTCCACAAACTGGAGGAAAAGTCCTTGGCCCAGCATAAGAAGAAGAAAGAGAAATAAACGATGAAGGAAAAATGATTTTTTATTAATATATTATATAACAACAGGAAATGGGAGGTTCCTTTCCCAGGCCTTTGCAAGCATCATGATCTGATGATGAATCCCCAGCTGCAGATCATGAACATGAAAAGTCATTCTGACAGACCGAAGAAATATGTGACACTTGGTAAAGCAAGAGCCAAGAGAAATAAACATCTGCGGAGGAGTTAGAACTGAAGAACACCAGCAGAAGTGAATGTCTGCGCTATTTTATAAGGTTAGTGAAGAACACCAATTCTTATATTAAACAATAATAACTAAATCCTCATACAGTCAGTATATCTGAATGTGCATAGCTTAACTCCATAAAGGATATTGCATGCGATAATCCGGGATAATATGCTGGAGCCCGACAGTGTTTGTTCAGATTTTCTTCTTCTAATATTTTAATAATTCTATCATAAAAGAGTCTGGAAGTTGCAGCCATGAAGTGCAGAGATACCAAACCAAATCTCACTTATTAGACACTTGCTAGTTATAATATTAGAATTTATTTAAATAATTGTGTAAAACTCCTGAATCTAATGTTTTTCTATTTTTCCAGTATTTTGATTTCTTAAAAAATAGTTTTTTTTCTAACACAGCAAACTTATGCTTCAGAAGTTTAAACTGCTTTTTGTTCATTGCTACTTTTTAAATTAGCTTTTTTATTTTGCACATCTTAATTAGTTCATCCACCTTATTTTGTAACTCGAAAGTAAGCTGGAAGGTTGAAAGTAAAAATATTTTTTTATTTTTCAATTGCAAAAATACATTTACAACGTATATTTAGCATATGTTTAAAATACATTTTGGCCTAATTTTTTTTTTTTTTTTTTTTTTTTTGTTAGTAGCCTACACACACACACACACACAAAAACATTTGCACCACAAACCAGTTCATGGTTACTATAATAAATGAAAATAAAATTATGACCCCCATGCTTACAGTAAAAATTACGGTGGATATTACTTGTTTATTTACACTATTGTTGTGTTTTTTTGTTTGTTTGTTTTTTTAGTTTGTACAGTGTTTGCCTTTAGCAAACATGTAATACATACAATGCAACAAATCTGCAGTACAACTCTAAGTCTAACTCTAGTTCTAGCACAAGCATTGAAAGTGCGCCCCCTGCAGGATTGAAGTTGTAACACACGCACACACCTCATTTTCAGTGAGGCTTTTGGAATCACCTTTTGGACGAGGACGGATTAGGTCACGTGTGAACAGATTTAAGTTACTTCTTGTCCTTCAAACCTTGAAATGTTGTTAAAAAGAAGCAGTTTAAGTCACAAGTGACAAAATGTTTAAAGCTCAGAGAACTTTTCTCCGCCTCTCTCTCTCTCTCTCTCTCTCTCTCTCTCGTTCATTGCGCAACTCTCTTTCGTTGGAGAGGAAGCTTCCCAAACGCTGAGAGGATATTGCAAAATGCGCTTTCTCAAACATTCCTGTGACTATGGAGAAGTGGCACGACAGGGCGGCCATATATGTGCTCTTTAGGGTCCGATGAAGACACGTTAAACGTGTGCTTGACTCCAGTATAAAGCGAGTTCTTACTGAAGGGAATCATGATGCTTTGGGAACGACTGTAGGTAAGACTAGATAGTTTTCTCACTAGATCCCGGTTTGTGGGGGCCGGCGCCATCTGTGCCATTATACAGTGTGATTCATTTATATCCATGACTTGACTTTTTGAGAAGATTTCCCAGATTTCCTCTGTAAACATGCGGTGTGGTAAAATCCTTACCTGGCATTTAACTTGATGAATGAATGTTCATGTTTGTTCAGGAGATTACTGTCTATTTTTTTTTTTTTACATCACACTTAGTCATTCCTTATTATGACTTTTTCCCACATTTTAGAATGCCGGGAAAGCTTTTGAAATATTACACACATTCTTTTATATTTAAGTGTCTTTGTCTAGATTTCAGCACATTTATCAGCCAACTTCATGAGGTGCATCCTGGTATTGCTTTAAAACACTAGTGAAGGAGGAACATACATGTGCTGCACAAGTAATGATGCTTTTAAACTGTTTTAATGTAAATTTTAGTTGCATGAAAAAAAAATCAAACATAGACAAATTTACATTATTGCATTAATTTACCAAGTGGGTTTCAAGCATTTAAGCAAAAGCCTTTAGATTAAAAAAAGGCCTTTAATATCATGAGAAACAAAAATTCACTTAAGTATGTCCAGATGCTGTGAACGGACAATGGGGCCAATAGGAAGTGGTTGATTTGTGGCTTTGATATTGTTTTATTAGCTTGCACTCCAGTTATTATGTTGACTCAGAACGCGTCAATAAAGCTGAAGTCAGCAGTGATTCATGCATTCATTTTTTAATTTGTTTAAATCTATTGCATTCACTTGCAATTGCACATATTGCAAGTGTGTTTGTTAATATGTTGTGATCTTAAAGCCATGATTTTGTATAGTAAATGAATCATAGGAAAGTGGGTATTTGTAGAAATATCGGCGTTAAATTCTAGCTCAAAGAAGCACACTGTAGTTTCTGAAGGCGTAAGTGTCTCCTACACATATATTAAAATGCACTGATTTAGATTCCACACATCATTTATGTTTAGAATGTTTAAAATCTTACAATTATATTTTGAAAACACCGTAACAAGCTGGAAAAGGCACGTGTTTTGTAGAATGGTGCTTATGTAATTTAAGGTTGGAGTGATTTGAGATGCATTTGAATAGTACAACATGTCCTCACTCATACATGTTTGGACTGAATCAGACGGTTTAGGCAATCAACAGACTCACTGCTGTTATGAAACTTGATGTGGCTGTAGTGAAATCTGTGGTTGTGGGAACTCAACCCTTGAATGATTTTCTCTCTGTCTGTTCTCTTAGATGGATATTTTGTAAATTGCTTGTTAACTTGTCCTTCCCCCCGTCAGGAAGTTGTTGAACTATTATAATGATGTGGCATGTTAGAATGAATTTTCCCAGGTCAGTAATGAGTGTCGTTCATTGTCGTTGGTGATTGTCATTTTTTTTTTTTTAAACCACTGCCACCTGGACTTTTGCTGTACTTGACAAACAGGTTCATTCTGGTCGCCAATTTTCTTTTTGTTTGTTTTTCCATCTCTTAGCAGAAATCGTCAAACCGGATTGCAAATGTCTATGAATCAGCCCAAAATAATGCAACTCGCCTTTAATAGTGTGTTTTTAGACCTGGTATTATTAAAGGAATAGTCAAGTCAAAAATGAAAATTTGTTGCAAATTGACCCACATTTAGGCCATCCAAGATGAAGATGAGTTTGTTTCTTCATGGGAACAGATTTGGAGAAATTTGGTGTGTGAATGGGTGCCGTCAGAATGAGAGTCCAAACAGCTGATAAAAACATCACAATAATCTACTCCACTCCAGTCCATCAGTTAACATCTGGAGAAGACAAAAGCTGAAACAAATCCAGCATTAAGACGTTTTTAACTTCAAACCATTGCTTCCAGCTAAAATACGAGTCTATAATCAATGCTAATGCTTCCTCCAGTGGAAAAGTCCATCTCCTGTTGTCTCTTACATCAACATCCACCCACATGTTTGTTTAGAGCTGTTTTGGACTCGTATAGAGGACTCGTATTTTAGCTGGAATCAACAACTTGAAGTTAAAAACATAATACTGGATTTGTTTCTTACAAACACGCAGCTTTTGTTTTCATAAGACATTAACTGATGGACTGGAGTGGTGTGGATTATTGTGATGTTTTTATCAGCTGTTTGTACTCTCATTCTGACGGCACCCATTCACTGCAGAGCATCCATTGGAAAGTGATTTGATGCTACATTTCTCCAAACTAAAATGGAAAATCGAGCTTAAAGGGATAGTTCACCCAAAAATGAAAATAACCCCATGATTTACTCACCCTCTAGCCATCCTAGGTGTATGACTTTATTCTGTCAGACGAATACAATCGGAGTTATATTAAAAAAATGTCCTGGCTCTTACAAGCTTTATAATGGCAGTGAATGGGTGTTGAGATTTTGAAGTCCAATAAACTGCATCCATCCATCATAAAGAAGTACTCCGGAGGGTTAATAAAGGCCTTCTGAGTGGAATCAGTGCGCTTGTGTAAGAAAAATATCCATATTTAAAACTTTATAAACCATAATCCCTAGTTTCCGCTAACTGTTGTACTCGTGTCCACAAGACGGTGGTGTTTCAGCGGATGATGTAAAACGTAGGCAAATGCGGTGATGAACGTGGAAACACAGAGAAGAGATCTAAACAAAACACCGGTCACAAATTAGAAGTACAAAAATGAGAATTTGTAATGTCAGGATTTCATTACAAGCCAAGAGGAGACTGGTTTTCCTTTGCTGTAATCAAAACACGCTTCTTGCGAGACTTGCGTATTCTTACTGGAGCTTACGTTACGTCCTTCGTCATCCACTGGAAAACCACTATTAAAATGATAATATCCCTTTAAAATTTATTTGCATAGCTTGCTCGTTTTTTTAAATGTGCCTATTTTTTTTTCTTTAAATGTGGCTGCAGTAGGCATGTAAGTACAAGTGGACTCAACTGACATCATCACCTGTTAAAAACAATTTACTAACTGTGAAGTAAATATTTTGCAGTCCACTGAACATCTGGATGAGGGTTTTCAGCGTTAATGTAGGCCATGTACTCCTAGATCCTGTTTGACAACAGAATGTTCCTTTTTCTTCAATGTGCATGTTTACATTTATTCCTCAAATGCCCATTTTTAACGCGGAGCAAGCATGTTAAGTTCCTCTGAAGTGCATCCGTGTAGTGTACTCTTTTAAAGAACGAAAACTGTTGTGCAAGAATGACTCTGTTTTAGTCGGTCGAAAGCTACATAGCTTCAGCTCTAGTCAGCATTTCCCATCTATCTGGGTTTCTTGGAGAGGAGGGAAGTGAGAGTAGAAATTCACAAGTATTTGTATAAGCTTTTGGTCATCAGATTATATGTGACCCTTGAGCACAAAAGCAGTCTTAAGTCTCTGGGGTATATTTGTAGCAATAGCAAAAAAAAAAAAACATTGTATGGGTCAAAATTATTGTTTTTTTCTTTTATGCCAAAAATCATTAGGATATTAAGTAAAGATCATGTTCCATGAAGATATTTTGTACATTTCCTACTGTGAATATATCAAAACTTAATTTTTATTTTGTAATATGCATTGCTAAGAACTTCATTTGGACAACTTTAAAGGTGATTTTCTTCAATATTTTGATTTTTTTTTCACCCTCAGATTCCAGATTTTCAAATAGTTGTATCTCGAACAAATATTGTCTGATCCTAATAAACCATACATCAATGGAAAATTATTTATTCAGCTTTCAGATGATTTATAAATCTCAATTTCGAAAAATTGACACTTAAGACTTTATTTTGTTTTCAGGTGTTTTATATTTTTGAATTTTTGAATATTGTAATTTTTTTGAATTTTTTTGTGTTTTGTAATTATTGTCATTTTCTAAAAAATACTGACATGTAAGAAGTGTATACACTGTGAAAAATGTACATTTTGCAAGAAATTTTTCTTTTTTCAACTTTAATGTGTTGCTTGCCATTTCTGTGTTTGTGTTTTTAATTGATTTAGTGTCTTATTTGCCATCATTTTGCCATATTTTATAGACAATATATTGTGTGTGTGTGTGTGTATGTATGTATGTATGTATGTATGTATGTATATATATATATATATATATATATATATAGAATATATATATATATATATTATATATATATATATATATATATATATATTGTGTATAGTATATATATATATGCATGTGTTTGTGTGTAGAAAATAGTAAAAAAAATATATTTTACAAATGGTGTTCTTTTTCACCCTGATCCTGGGATGACCTTTGAGTTTGTGTCTCAAACATGTTCAGTAAACATAAGGTTCAAAGTTCATCAAACATGAATAACAACATCATAAATGCTGAAGGGAACATTCAAGAGTGCCTGAATATTATTTATGGGGTTTTCTAATATTAGGGTCATGGAAAATCTGCAAATATCAGGGAAATTTAAAGTTGTGATTGCGGCTGTTTGGAGAAAAAAAACAACAAACACACACACACACACACACACACATATATATATATAATTTTTTAGTTATCCTCAGCTTTTTTTTCTTGTGATCTATTAGACATTCTATTATAATTCTAATTTCTTAAATTCAAGTATGGAATTACAGTTCTGCATTCTGCATTTCTATCCAGATTCAGTCATTTTGTCATTTCTTTCTCTACAGATATGGGTCGGTCGTCCCTCATTTTCCTGGTCGCTGTACTTCGGGCAACTGAATGTGCCGTGATCTCGAAGGAAACGTTAGGTCCGGGTAAGGAAGTTGCATCTGTTTCCTTTATTAACTTTACTACCTGGATGAAGAGAGTCATATACTGATGCCTGTGAATGAAATAAAACTCAATTATAGCATGATGAGGATGTTTGATTTAATGTACCTCATAAAACTCTGTGTACAGAGCAGCATTTAAACTCAAGGCGTGGCTGCAAAGCTCTGAAAATGGTTATTATGATACAATACATACAAAGTGCACAGTACGTGTGTGTAAATGGTTATTATGATACAATACATACAAAGTGCAATATATATATATATATATATATATATATATATATATATATATTATATATATTATATATGGTTACGTTCCCCTTTCTTTGGTCTAGGGGGTTTGAAGGGGGAGTAACAAATGATGTAACAAAAATAAATAAATGTGAGAAAACTCCTTTCCATCTATCCCAGCTCTAAATCCTTCTCACCTTTCATATCCATAAGGCTACACAACACCCTTTGATTTACACCTTGTAACAAAAGGAAACTGAAAAAGTATGCTTTCTAAGTTTTTCTTTATTAAAGGTTTAACCAATATATTTATAAGGCAAACAAAAGATCAACAAATAAACAAACAAGTTTAAATAATAACCAGATCGTCAGGAGAGGGCCAGGCCAAAATATAAAAAACAAAACAAGGGCTTCCTAAAGTTTAACCCAGATAAATTACCTAACAAAAGAAAAGAAAAGAAAAGACAGTTGTCTTACCTCTCTCCCTGACTAGCAAGAAATAAACAGGAGAAAAGTTTGGGGATGGATAATCCAAATCAATTGGCGCCCGTCTCCCTACACGGTTTAAAAATTTAAACTCACACAGTCTAAATGGTTGTTGTACTCAGACAACAGGTTTCACAACAGAATATAAGTTCTCTTTTCAACAGCAGTTCACACAACAATGTCTGGGATAGCTGGAGAGGGATTCCTGTCGATCACAGTCTCTTTGCTGATTTATACAGGCTGCCAACAGAAAAGCCACGCTCCTCCTAATTAGCCTCAGCTGCGGACGATTTGGAGGGCTGCATGAAAGAAAGAGAGATAAAAAAGAGAGAGAGAACATTCACCAGCACAGTACAAACACAAGACTACGTCACAGGACGTAACAATATATATAAATTAAGCCTTTTCTTGAAATTTACACTTAAGGCCCCGATATACTTCAAGCGAAATCGAAGAATGAACTGATATGACGTCATTTTGAACAAAATCAGGCCAAAACAAAGTTTGTTTTGAGTTCGAAACAGCTGGCCAAAGCGAACTTTCTGGGGGAGTTTGTTTCAGCTCCTAAACACCTCTGAGTTTCTATTGGTCTGTGGTGGTTACGCAATCGGTACTTATCCAAAGTGACTTGCAGTGAATTCAGGTTATACAATTTTTTTTTATTATTTTTATTTTTTTACCAGTATGTGTGTTCCCTGGGAACTGAACCCACGACCTTTTGCACTGCTAACGCAATGCTCTACCACTGAGCCGCAGGAACATGAACAAATATTATGAAATCTACTAAAATAATGTATGAACCGTGTTGTGGAAAAAAAAATATTTTTTTTTTTTTTTTAGGCATTTATTTATTTATTTAGTAGTGCTTATAGTTTTTGTTAATATTTTGAATAAATTATATTTGTTTTTGTTCGTTTGTTTTTTTCATTTGCATTTTTTTAAAGAGATAGTTCACCCAAAAAATAGAAATTACTCCATGATTTACTCGCCCTCAAGCCATCCTCTGTGTATCGGACTTTCTTCTTTCAGATGAATGCAATCAGAGTAATATTAATGTCCTGGCTCTTCCAAGCTTTATAATGGCAGTGAATGGGTGTTGAGATTTTAAAGTCCAATAAAGTGCATCCATCCATCATGAAAAGTGCTCCACATGGCTCTTAATTTTTATTAATTGTATTGTGTGTCTTTGTCATTTTATTAAATGTCCATATAGTTTTAATAAAGTTTTAGTTGATGTATTTTTAGTTATTTTAAAACTTATGAAATAAGCCAACTAAATGAAAACGAGAAATCGTTGAAATGAGTTTTTTTTTTTTTTTTTTTTTTTTTTTTTTTAGTTAATGTTTAATTTAATTGCAGGAAATGCATGAAATGCATGGAAAAAAATGTAGCATACCTTTTTTTTTATTTTATTGTTTCCAAATTAATTTTGTTCCCATGCTCTCCTATTAAGCCTTTAAATTCTCCAGCATTGTTTTGTGTTGGTTATTAACTGTCTTCATCATGCATGTCTCTAAACAGAATCCTGCAAGGATTACGGACAGGAGTTTGACCGGGCGTACTCGATCCCGGGTGAAGCGGCGATACTGGAGTGTCCACTGGAGATGCATTATCTCTTTAATACTGCAGAAACGGCATACAACATCACATGGTACGATGAGAGAACGGGCTCTGAGATCACAGAGCTGGAGCAGAGCATCATGCTCAAGAAAACACAGGTGTGGTTCTACAACGTCAGCATGCAGCAGCAGGGAAAGTACACATGTGTAGTCAGGTATGGACAGACTCTTTCCTCTTGATTTTCAAAGTAATTCTATATGTTTATCAATAAAAATGGCCACTTCATTCAGGCACTCAAAGTGTTTTACTCTTAGGAATTAATAGTGTGTGCAAAAAAAATTATGTCTCAATATTTTTTGGGATATTGTTGATTATCAGGGCTTGAATTCGGGGCTTTGATTTATATTAAACATTCTCTGTATATTATAGGCTATTAAGTGAATGAAAACAGTTATGAAACAAAACTTATGCTTTAGAAAAGTTAGATCCGTGCATGAGGTCTTAAAGAGACAGTAACCTAAATAAACCTGCTGCTGTCTGTCATTAATGTTTATTCATTGTGTTATTAGTTAAATAGATTATTCAGTTTCTGTGGTATTTCTGTACCTGTATATTACTGTTATACCTGAAAAACTTAAAGCACAGTTAATTTTATTCGTATTTTGTTTACTCGTCTTTTTTAGTTCAAATAAATTAATTTCAGCATTTGAAATCAAAGTATCTTCCTCACAATATAAAAATGAATCAACAACATTATGAACTATAAAACACAAATACACTGAGTGACGAAACGTTTAGTTTGCATGATTGTAGTTTAAAAATATGTCAAAAAAATACCCTCCTCAAAAAAAAAAAATCCCCCATAAGTGCCACCTAAAGGGGGTAGTTCCCCCTATTTTCCAAAATGACCTTCAGGCCCTGATTATGATAATTAGACAATGTTTTGCTGAGTGTGTTTTTGTGCTGGTACCTTTCCCTGGATTAGGCCTGTTATGTCACCAACGCTTGCTTGCTTTATTTATTTATAACTCTATTTATTATAAATGTATTTAAACAGTTATTTTAAATTCTTTTTTACGGTTTCTACTGTATTTTAATCACGTAATTTCAGCTTTGGTGAGCTGAAGAGACTTCTTAAAAAAAAAAAAAAAAAAAATCTTAATCCAGACATTTCACAGGTATTACATTTCTCAATATTAGTTTGTTGTTTATTGAACTGTTGTGTAAAATCAATATCACATTTTCAGTTGCGCTGATATTTGAGTGATATTGCCTAAATGTATCGTAATAGAAAAATTAGGAACATTTTCGCCCCCATATATTCAATTTTACTGCACTGTGCAATATGAATCACAATATGAATAAGAGTTAATATGATCAAATGGATTAAGGAGTTTGGGGATGTTTTGTGGGGTGGGGGATTTCAGGAGGAGCTTGCTTCACATGCAGTCATTTTGGAAGTGAAATGTCTTTTAGAAACGCGTCTCGAGCAGAGGATGTGGTCAGTCTGTCAGTCTGGGTTACAGGCCTCGCGTGCAACAGAAAATGCCTGTTTTTTTTTTTTATCCTATTTTTAACATGCTGAGATTTTTTCCACTGCGACCTTGATATGTTTTGATGAGATTCACTGAAGCTGCAGCGCTCTGTTGACTGAAGAAATAAATGGATGGAAAGATCAGGATTAATACGTGGTGTTTCCAGGATGGTGAGATGAGCAAACCAGTGTAGTGTTGAACAGGTGTTGATCCTGACCTTTAAACAACCTGCTGCGGCGAAACACACACTTACTGTCACTGACAGAAGCTGTAAGCAAAGAAAGGTTAAGAAAACAGGCTGAATATGCAGATGCAAAAAAAGAAAGAAAAAAGGAGCTTAGCTGTTCTTCTGTGTAAAGTAGAATGTGCTGCTGGGAGCTTCTTATTTGTTACTTGAAATAATATAATTAGGAAAAATTGCATTTTTTTTTTTTTAAAGAGAACAAGTAAAGATACAGGAAATTTATTATAGAGAAATATTACTTGACAATGCTTAAAATATCAAGAGGCAGTAAAAAAAATTAATTTAGGTCATAATTTAGGTCAGCTTCAGCTAAAAAAAAAAAAAAGGGTGATTACCTTAAAACACATTATTTAAACTTAAGAAATATAACAACTGCTAAAATTGTTAGTTTATTTATTATTGTTTTATGCATTTTATTTTATCTTCTTCTTCTTCTTCCTCCTCCTCCTCCTCCAGATTGTTTAAAAAAAGCTCAGCAGCGACTTTTCTTTTTGAGACAACTTAGAAAATTTAGAGTGTCCAAGGCTGGAATGCTCCACTTTTACAGGGCTGTGATAGAGAGTATTCTCACTTTCTCCATCACTGTATGGTGGGGTAGCTGCTCAGTGGAGGATAAGTCTGCATTGAATAGGGTAGTTAGCACTGCGTCAAGAATAATTGGGTTGGATCTCCCTAGGATCTGTGACATCTATAATATCCGTTTACTCAAAACTGGTCTGAAAATACTCAAGGATTCATCACACCCTGCTAATTCTTTTTTCATCCCTCTGCCATCAGGCAGAAGGTTAGGAAGCATAAGATCCAGAACCACCCGTTTTTCTAATAGCACTTACCCGCAGGCTGTGAGGGCTCTTAACTCACAACAACAATCTACTTTCCTTTTACAGACACAGCTATGCCCTTCTTCTTCTTAGGGTTACTAAATGCACTAGCACTTTGTCTGATTAGTTTTATTACTAATTATTCGCAGTAATTTAAGTATTTGTTTTTCTGTTTAGATTTCATGTTTTTATTGTATAATATGTTATGTTGTACTGTCTTGTGTGAGCTAATTCACCAAAATGAATTCCAGGCGATGTGGGTCGTTCTGCCAAAATAAAGACTTGACTTGACTTCTTCTTCTTATTATTATTATTTTATTAAACTACCTACCTATTTGTTGTTGCTGTTATTTATTTTTAAATAATTAATATAATTAAGTTATTTATTTTTTATAAGAATTGTTGTTTGTGTTTTGCTAAATTAGAAACTTAAAATGTTATGACAGTTAAATTTTTTTTATTTCCTTTTTTTATTTTTTATTATTATTCTTTTATTTTATATGAATCAACCCATGAAGCAAACTAGCTGTTTGTTTGTTGTTTTTATTTATTTATTAGTATTGTTATCGTTTGTGTTTTGCTAAACCTATGAATCAGAAACTTAAATATTAGGACTGTTAAAAAATATTTATTGAATTTTAATTTATTTATAATGTTTATTTTGTTTTTATAGATCATTTATTTTATTTTATTTTATTATTTTATTTTGTTTGTATTTTTTTTGTTTTGTGTTGTTTTTTTTTTTTTTTTTGTTTTCAAGAAATCCAGTATAAGAAAGGCTGTAAGGAACACATGGCAATAAAATAAAAATAAAAACAAGGTTGAGAAATACTGATATAGAAAAATGCATGGAGCTGTCAGCAGAGGGCAGCATTAGTCTTGCGTCCCATATTTCCTGTGTGTGTGTGTGTGTGTGTGTGTGTGTGTGTGTGAGATCCATCTCTTGTCTCCGTTATATCTTATTCTTTTCATGCCACTGCTGTGTAAAATATGACATGCAGAATACTAGAATAAAACAGTTTTTTAAAGGCATTGCAGACAGTGATTTCTTTACTTTTTAAAATAGCACGCATAAAAATGTCTCTAGTACCTGACAGGTAATATTATATATTATACACATTGTGAGAAATCGGCCCAGAACAGTCCAGACTTTTGTTAGCCAATCAGTAAAACATGCTGCCTGTCATGTCTTTGGTTCAGGAGAGCGAGCATTTGTGTGACAGCTGCTTGTTCTGATCCCCAATAACCATGTCTGTGTTTATTTTGTCATCAGGACTCAAAGTGAGTGCTACAAACAGGCGACAGAACTGGTGGTGACCGAAATGACTTCAGAAAACTGTGTGAGACCGCAGAACGGAGTCCAGGGGATCAATGCTAATGTTAACGATCTCCTCGTCTGCCCTCTGAGGAAATATCTAAAGAGCGTGGACAGTCCGTCCATCCAGTGGTACAAGGTAGAAAATGCATGTTTCTCGCTCTTTATGTTTTTTATCTCTTTATATGATTTAAAGCGACAGTGCATCCAAAAATGAAAGTCCTGCTATTATTGCCCTAATCTGTTCTGTTGAGCAACACTCACATTCATTTTAGAAGCTTTTTTAAATTGTATCAGTTTCCATGACTTCTCCGAGTCTAGAAATCACATTAGGCCTAAATGTAAAATTAATGTATTTGAATATGCATATAAAATTTCCATGCATTTGGATTAAAACTCACAGATTTATGCTGGTCCTAAACCATATGAATTAATGCATTTTGAAAATAGCATTTATTTAAATAAAAGCAAATAATTAATGTGGTCAGTAATAATTATTGCATGATTATTTATTTATTTATTTATTTAGTTAGTTATATATATATATAGTATATATTTTTATTTATGGTAATGTAATCTTGTTTGTTTTTTTTTTTTATTGTTGGATATTATTCATATTATTTTTTTTTTTTTTTTGTTAAAGTGTTGTAAAAATGGATGGAAATTTTATATGCAATTCAAATACGTAAGTCTTTTTGAGGAACCTTGATTCTTAAATAAAAATGCCAAATGTTTAAGAAACAAACTAGCCCTTGTTAATATGTTCAATTCTGTGTGTGATCGTAATGTTTCAGGTCAAATTTATCCTACAAGGATTTAATACAGTTTGCTAAAAATCATAGAAAATCAAGGTTAAAACAACCTTGAACATTATTATTTTTCAAATATAACCAAAAAAAAGTGAATATTATATATGCATTACAAAAAAAATAAAAAATAAAATAAAAAATAATTATTATTATTATTATTATTATTATTTTTTTTTTTTTTTTATGTTTTCCTGAAGCTCAAACAGTAGAGTATGGTAGTAGCAACAGCAAAATTCACATGCATAAACTGATAAAAACTGGTGGCTTCAATACAGAGAATGTTTCTTCAAATAAAAGCATCTGTGGTTTGCATAAATGTAATGTCAATACAGAGACACTGACATGAATGCATTTTATTTTGTATCTGTGGACCTGCCTTTGCTCATTCATTCATTTAGACGCATAGATTTGATGGTTAATGTAAACTCTATTTCTTTGTCTCTGTGTCTGCTTTCCTCTCAGAACTGTGAGCTCCTTCAAGAAGATGAGAAGTTTGCTCTAAATGAAGATATACTCCACATACGCAAAGTGAATTTCAATGACGCCGGATTCTACACCTGCAAAATGACCTTTCATTTAGCTGGAGTCGTCCGTGAGATGGCCGAAACTATCGAGTGTGAAGTGAAAGGTGAGCATTTACTGCACTATAGGAAGATGAACATAATCACAGTTTGCTGAAAACTCACTATCCCTCAGGCCATCCGAGTTTAGGATGAGTTTGTTTCTTCATCAGATTTGGAGAAATGTAGCATTGCATCAGTGTCTCAGCAATGGATGCTCTGCAGTGAATGGGTGCCGTCAGAATGAGAGTCCAAACAGCTGATAAAAACATCACAAGTTACCCACACCACTCCAGTCCATCAGTTAACATCTGGAGAAGAGAAAAGATTAAACAAATCCTGCATTAAGACGTTTTTAACTTTAAACAGTGGCTTCCAGTTAAAATATGAGTCCATAATCCATAATAACTCTTCCTCCAGTGAAAAAGTGCATCTCCTGTTGTCTCTCACATCAGAATCCACACACATATTTATTTAGAGCTGTTGAAACGGTGCTTGATCTGTGCATATTTCTCTCCTGATTCAGACCTGAGGTCTCATTTATAAACGTTGCGTACGCACAAAATGGGCATAGAAACATGCGTATGCAATTTTCCACGCACATATCGTGATTTATAAAAAATAAACTTGCCGTAAATATTAACGCACCGTGCAAACATTCTAGACCATGCGTACAAACTCTTCCTCCTGGAGTGAGAAAAGTAATTAAGTAAACAGCGATTTTAAACTCCGTTTTCATTTCGATATACACATTTACATTAAATACTCCACTCGCATTAATGGAGATAAACACTGAAATTATTACATAATTTTACAAAAAAACACATTTACATGGAGTATTTAAACACATTTACATAATTTTATTAACAATAGGCTAAATAATTTTACGTGTGAATGCATCTCAACAACATAATGAAAAATACCACTATATTTGAAGAATATAACTAGAAGAAAACGGTAAGATTTACACGTTTCCTTTTTAAAATCAGTCAGTGACGAGCCGAATCAGATAATTGTATTTACACTGCAGTAAATATGAGCCTATCTGTTTCAACTAAAAATAGCTAAAAGATGTTCATCAGCAAAACTGCATACATTTAATTTGGTCTGAATTCTTTAAAACAATTGAAATACTATTTGAGTACTACTCTATTCTAAAATATATCTGAGAACAACTTTAAACCATTTTGTTTGTATGGATATTTTCATGTATTTATTATAAAACATAACAAGGATACTGAATAATTTTTAGCAATAAAAATGTATGTGTATGGCACAAATGGCATTATAGTCCCCATATCATATTTCCTTAATGTCTCGGTGTTAAACATGGTGTCACATGCATGGAGATGATATGCAGATGAGGTTATGCATAGTAAAACAAGGCGTTGTAAGCTCCATATACGGTGATTTCGGGGAGGAGACGAGGTGGAGATGCACCTACACACAATCTTCCTCTGACTGGGATTTATAAAGGGATTTTTGCGCAGGTTCTGCCGTACACATGGTTTTATAAATCTACAGAGCGTTTTATAAATGAGACCCCAGAACACTCTTTCACTGGAGGAAGCTTTATTATGGATTATGGACTCATATTTTAGCTGGTAGCAACCATTTGAGGTTAAAAACGTCTTAATGCTGGATTTGTCGTCTCCAGATGTTAACTGATGCACTGGAGTTGATTACTTGTGGATTATTGTGATGCTTTTATCAGCAAAACAGAGCTTTAAATTACTGGTATATGACTATTTATAATTACTTATCACCTTTTTAAAGCTTTTTTTTAATTATTGCAGATGAATATTTAAAGAAGCCACAAATTATCAAGCCAGTTAATGAGATCATCAAAGTGGAGAGGGGTGAGCTGGATATTTCATTTATTTATTACTGTATTATTATTTACTTAGCGCTGTTTTTTTTTTTAGCCTCTCAATATGTGTGTTCTGTACCCGTGAAGTTCATTTATTAACCACATCCTACAACTGAATGCAGCAGACTGAGTTGGTGAGAGTATTAAAGACTCAGCGTATGTTTGTTCATTCAAGGTTCATCCTTCAAGAAGGACTGTGTGGTCATTGTTCGGGGAAATGGCTTTCCCATGGTTAATGTGCTCTGGAAGGTCCTGCGGGGGTCTGAAGAGGAGTGTATATCCCCAAACACATCACATCGCATTCATCAGATACCCACGAAGTGCGTACTGAATTTAGCTGCGTTTCAGGTTTCAACTCACTCAGTTTTGGTGTCCCCAGTCTTATTAAATTTAAATTTGATTTTACGTTTAAATTAATTATCTTTTTAAACCATATATACAAGATATATCATGCATTTATTACAAATAATCCTTTGAATTGCATTTATAAAGTCGCTACAAAAAAGAGAATATATAATTAGATGTATAATTCTTTGGATAATACAAACGTAGCCATTACCACATGATTATTTATGATTTAAAACATTTTAATGCATTTTTTTCTAAATATATTGTGATTATATATCATTACTGTGATTAAACTTTGTTAACTTATAGAATTATAATACATTTATTATCAGTAATGATTTGATTTGCATCTATAAAGTTTCTACTAAAAAGAGACAATAATGATATAATAAGAAGGTCTGATTATTTGTGAAGTATTTAATTAATTGGATAAAACAAAAGAAGCCACTACCACATAATTATCTAATATTTAAAACATTTTCATTTTTGATTTTTCCTAGTAAACATAACTATATTGTGATATTTCATTACTGCTAGACATCACACGTTCATTTTGAATAAGATTTTGATTTACATTTATAAATTCCTTATTCGCTGAATAATACAAAAGTAGCTGTTACCACATGATTATTTCATATTTAAATCATTTTAATCAATTCGTTTTTCAAGTATAAATAAAAGTAAATATTGTGATATGTCATTGCGGTTAAATAAGATTTGAATTAATAATCATTTGTTGATTGAAACCATACAGAGTAGACTTATACATTTTAATACTGTATGAATAATCTCTTGATCTGCATTTGTAAATTAACAACTAAAGAGAAAATACTTATAACATTTCTAAAGTATTTCATTCATTGGATAATACAAAAAATAATTAAACGATTATTAAATAGCTAAAATATTTTATTTTATTTTATTTTTCCCCCAATAAAAAATAATGTATATAGTGATTATATATCATTACTGTGATATAAAATAAGCATTAATTATCCTGTGTTTTAAACCATTTAGACAAGACTTGTCATGCATTTATTATGAATGTTCTTTAGATTTGCAATTATAAAAATCGTACTAAATAGAGAAAATACTCAATAAGTTTGAAGCGCTGTTCATTTGCAAAGTATTTTATTCATTGGATAATACAAAATTAGCTGTTAATATGATTATTTAATATATTTAATATAAACAGTTCCATGAAAGGAACAACTATATTATTATGTTATTATTGCAATATAAAATTTGAATGAATTATACTTTGTTTGAACCCATATAGACTAGACTTATGTATATTATAAATATTATGAATAATCCATCGATTTGCATCAATAAATGTCCTACTAAGAAAAAATAAGATCTTTCATTAGTAAAGTATTTAATTAATTGAATAATACAAAAATAGCCAAGACCACAATTATTTAATATACAGAACGTTTTCATTGATTTCTTTTCACAGTAAAACTAGTCTTACACATTTATTACGAATCATCTTTTTTATTTGCATCAATAAAGAGAACTAAACTTAAAAGAGAAAATAATTAAAAAAAGATAAAACCTTTCATTTGTGAAGTATTTCATTTATTGGAAAATACATGATTAGATAATATAATCAATAATTATGTAATATTAAATATAAAACCATTTTAAATTATTTTTTTCCCAGTAAAAATTAAATAAAAATAATATACAGTATATATATATAATATATATATATATATATATATATATTATATATATATATATATATATATATATATATATATATATGAGATGTTAAGATGTCCGCATCAAAGGAAATTTACAAAAGTGATTTTATGTCCATAGAAAGCACATTAAATGTAAGTAAAGTGTCTGCTTTTAAGGTTTCAAATAAGTTTTGGAAGAATAAAATGTCAAAATTGGGTTTAAATAATGTTACATTGTCATTCAGTGTAACACAATATTTATGAAAAAATTCAAACAACATGCTTATTCTGATGTGTACATATTAAAATATATAAAATAATAAGGGAGCATATTAAATTGTATTGTGTTTTAAGGATAGAGGATAGAGGCAAATTTAAAAAAAAAATGTAAAATTACAACTAATTAGTATTTGGGGTGAAAGCAATTAGTCTTTTAATATGTCATAAACTGATTTTTGTTGTAAATATGCCTGATGAGATTGTTACACTGAAATATGTTTTAGTGGGAAAAATGTATGATATTTATTTTTTGCTCAGAAAAACAAAAACAAAATTGCAATTAAATTAAACAGAAAACTTTTTACATTTTGGGGGAAAAACAACCACAGTTTTAAAGCAGTATTACACATTGTTTTTATGCTTACACCCTTCTTTGACCAATATATATATCACTACTGTGATAAGATTTATTTCATGCATGCATGTTTCATGAGTCACGACAGATAAGGAAAAGAGATTTAAAAAATAAAAGACGACTAACTGTAAAACAAATAATGGCTTTATTGTAAGTATTACACAGGCAGACAGAAACCACATATTTTTGGTTTCTGTATGGGGTTTTCCCACAAAATACACGTGGGTGAATATTCCCGTGTATTATGTTGGTGAGTAATATATTTTTCCTTCAGTTAAAGTGTAACCCTTGTCCTTTCCTCTTCAAGTGAAAGCAGAACAGAGGATGGTTTTCTTCTGGTGCAAACGCTCTTTCTGTCTGCTGTATGGGAGGAAGATTTCTATTTAAACTTCACCTGTATAGCGTCCAGCAGCCGAGGAGAACCGACCGGCCAGATCTCACTCGTCCCTGCGGGTGCGTCACAACAACATCTAAATAAATATTACGTCAACACAAAAATCTTTCTCCATGAGCAAGTTCATTTGATAAATATGTGCATTTTTATTAGTTCAAAAACCTGCCACTTATAACTGTACATCAGATATAATGTTGTGGTACAGCACTTTCACTTTTATTTTCGACTGACAGATAACTAGTTGTTGGAAACTTGACCACTAGTTATATATTTTTTTATTTTATTTTATTTTATTTTATTACAAATAATTTATTGGGTTGTCTAAAATTTTAAAGGTTAACTATCATGTAAATAATTTAGTTAATATTTTTTAATTAATATTAGTTTTTAGTGAACATTTTAAATTATTAAACGTCATGTATGTTGATTTAATCATTTGGGGACTTACTGTGTTAATATATTGATTGATTGATTTCATTGCATCAATTTTAAATAATTCCAGAAATATAAATTTTTAAGGACTTTTTTATTTATTTATTGGATGAAAATTGTGATGACATTTTAAAATGCCATTTAAAATAAAATCCAGGTTTGCTGTGCTTTGTTTGCAGAGCTCAATTTGCACAATTTAAATATTTTATATCATTATAAATTAATAATATTATTTTTTTATTCTTGTTTTTTCTAAAAAAAAAAAAAAAAAAAGTAAACAAAATAAGAGATATTACTATTTTTATATTTCAATGTAAAATAAAAAAGTATTTCAGAAATCATAAAATAAGTAAAATACTAATAATACTACAATAGTAATATTTATCTTAATCAAATATTAATGAATAATTACAGAAAACTTTTTTATTTTAATTAATTTACAACCCTAATTTATTTAAATATTGAATAACATCTTGAATGCCCCATAATTTTATTAATGAATTTATTTACTTTTATTTATTATAATATTAATGTATTTACTTAACGGTTGCTGGCATCGTTTTCATGACAGATTTTTCTTATTTAATTCCCTGCATTCTGTGTTTGCAGAGGAACGGGTTTTAGAGTTTATATGCATTTCTATATGCATTTTAAATATTTGCAGGCTGCAGTGACTAGTTGTTGGAAACTTGGCCGCTGGTAAAGCGAGCAGTGGGCGTTTCTCACGTAGACAGAGCTGCCGAGATTTTCCTGCATGTACAAAAAGAGAAAGTACAAACCAACAACAAATCTGCACGGTTTACGTAATTTTATTTTATCACCAAGAGCTTATGAGAGTTTTACTGGTTAACTATCATTTAAATAATGTAAATTATTTTAAATTAAAGATTGTTTTTATTGAACATTAAATAAATTTATGTTGGTCTACACAATGATCAGTGTTAATATATTTATTCACTGATTTATCTACATCAATTTTGAATAATGAATATTTGCAGAAAATTGTGTAATTTAATAATAAATGTGCATATTTCAAATTAGACATCAAATGGTGGTCTAACACCAAACGTGCGTTGTATTTATTGTAGAAATGCATGATTTGAAAAAAAAAAAAATCTGATTATGTTTTATTTTATTTCCCTGAAAAAAATGCAATTTTAAATGCAATAAAAAAAAGAATAATTGTATTTTCAAATGTTAATGAATAATTTCAGAAAATTCTGATTTTTTTTTTTATTTACATCCCTAATTTAAATGCTGAAGTTATATTGATAGTATGTTAATTAATATTTATAATAAGAATATATATTTGTTTATATAACTTTAAATATTTGTTTAAATGTAAATATTTTTATATCTTATGTTTAATATTTTAATATTTACATTTTGAAAAAATAACATCTTGAAAGCCCCTTTCGTCATTTTTATTAAACCATTTTATATATATTTACTTTTCTTTATTAACAAATGAATGCATTTACTTATCAGATGTTGGCATCGTTTTTAGTCTTATTTAATTACCTGCATACTGTGTTTGCATGTTTTAAAGTTTACAGAGAGTTTATATTGCCTTTAAGTGCATTTGAAGTTTAGCTAGTGGGAAGTCGTTTTTCGAGAAGCAAACATGATCTACTTTCACATTTGTATTATACTTGCATAACATAAACAGTGGTTTTTGTTTGTCCTGTCCTTTCATCACCAGATGGGAACTTTTTCTTGCTTCTCTGTCTTCTTCTGGGCTCGGTGGCATTGCTTTTCGTGATGGGTGTGCTTCTGTGCACCATATTCAAGGTGGAGCTGGCCTTGTGGGTCAGGACTGTGTTTCCATTCCTCTACAAAACCACAGGTAGTCAATAAACAGGAAATACACTTTTGCACTTTAGCAGCGTCATGCACTTACTGGGAAAGTACGCATGTTACATTAACTAGAATCAACACCTTTCAATGCATTCACAGCGCTGCAGAGCATGCTGAAAAATACATATTAATCTGTGCTCTACGTTTGCTTCTTGTAGACGGTGATGGTAAGCAGTATGATGCATACATCGCCTATCCCAGAGTCCTCGAAGGCTCAAGCGAAAAGGCTGAGATTTTTGCGATGAGTACTTTGCCGCAGGTCTTGGAGGGCCAGTACGGTTATAAGCTGTTCATTCTGGGCCGGGATGGCCTTCCTGGAGAAGGTAAAGCATATGCAACAAAACAAAAAGCACTGTCATATAACAGCTGATTTCATACAAGACATCAAATGATGATCGAACACCAAATGATGTAGCTGCACCATTTGGGTAAAAAAAACAAATTGGGATTTTTTTTTTTTCCTGATAAAACTTTTGATTTAAAATGTCATTAAAAAAAAAAAAAAAACGTATTATTAAAAAAAAAAAAAAAATATATATATATATATATTTATTAAATATATATATATATATATATATATATATATATATATATATATATAATATATATATATATATATATATACACTCACCTAAAGGATTATTAGGAACACCTGTTCAATTTCTCATAAATGCAATTATCTAATCAACCAATCACATGGCAGTTGCTTCAATGCATTTAGGGTGTGGTCCTGGTCAAGACAATCTCCTGAACTCCAAACTGAATGTCAGAATGGGAAAGAAGGGTAATTTAAGCAATTTTGAGCGTGGCATGGTTGTTGGTGCCAGACGGGCCGGTCTGAGTATTTCACAATCTGCTCAGTTACTGGGATTTTCACACACAACCATTTCTAGGGTTTATAAAGAATGGTGTGAAAAGGGAAAAACATCCAGTATGCGGCAGTCCTGTGGGCGAAAATGCCTTGTTGATGCTAGAGGTTAGAGGAGAATGGGCCGACTGATTCAAGCTGATAGAAGAGCAACTTTGACTGAAATAACCACTCGTTTCAACCGAGGTATGCAGCAAAGCATTTGTGAAGCCACAACACGCACAACCTTGAGGCGGATGGGCTACAACAGCAGAAGACCCCACCGGGTACCACTCATCTCCACTACAGATAGGAAAAAGAGGCTACAATTCACACAGGTTCACCAAAATTGGACAGTTGAAGACTGGAAAAATGTTGCCTGGTCTGATGAGTCTCGATTTCTGTTGAGACATTCAGATGGTAGAGTCAGAATTTGGCGTAAACAGAATGAGAACATGGATCCATCATGCCTTGTTACCACTGTGCAGGCTGCTGGTGGTGGTGTCATGGTGTGGGGGATGTTTTCTTGGCACACTTTAGGCCCCTTGGGCATCGTTTAAATGCCACGGCCTACCTGAGCATTGTTTCTGACCATGTGCATCCCTTTATGACCACCATGTACCCATCCTCTGATGGCTACTTCCAGCAGGATAATGCACCATGTCACAAAGCTCGAATCATTTCAAATTGGTTTCTTGAACATGACAATGAGTTCACTGTACTAAAATGCCCCCCACAGTCACCAGATCTCAATCCAATAGAGCATCTTTGGGAAGTGGTGGAAGGGGAGCTTCGTGCCCTGGATGTGCATCCCAAAAATCTCCATCAACTGCAAGATGCTATCCTATCAATATGGGCCAACATTTCTAAAGAATGCTTTCAGCACCTTGTTGAATCTATGCCACGTAGAATTAAGGCAGTTCTGAAGGCGAAAGGGGGTCAAACACAGCATTAGTATGGTGTTCCTAATAATCCTTTAGGTGAGTGTATATAAAATATAAAAAATTATCACTATTTTAATTTTTATCCTAAATAAGTATTTAAGTAGTATAAAAGTGCATTTTATCTTACAGTAAAGCTATAAAATTACACTGCTGATATTTTTGGCTATACTAATATATATCTTAATTTCTTCAATTGTAAACGTTTAACAATCAAACTTTTATTCTGATTTAAAATTAGACATCAAATGAAGATCGGAAACCAAACATAAGCTGTATTTAATTTAGCTGCACGATTTAGAAAGAAAAATCTAATTGGGATTTAAAATGTGATTTTAAAAAGAACAAACAAACAGGTTTGTTGTGTTTAATTCTAGTGCTGCACAATTTGCGCCAAAATTTTGTGATTTCATATATCACTGTGACAATAAAATAGTAATAATAATTTGTTTCATACACACTTTCACACAAAGAAATTATTATTATTCACTTATTATTATTATTATTATTATTATTATTATTATTATTGTTTTTATTGTTGTTAATATTATTATTTCTAAGAAAATATTAAACAGGAAATAATACCTTTTTAAAAAAATTTTAAACAATTGTAAAAAATGTAATTAAATAGTTTTAAACTAAATGAATATTACTATTTTAATATTTCACTGTGTGAATAGTAAATAAGTAATAAAAGTAATATTTTTGTTTTACAATAGAACTGTAAAATTGCAATACTAATATTCAGCTCTTAATATTTTTCATTTTCAAACGTTAAACCATCAAAACCAAAAGTATTTATTTTTATTTTAGTATTTATTTTATGTATTTATTCAATTAGGGTTAGGAGGATTAAGTAATGAGTTAATTTAATTATTTATAGATTTAATTAAATCACAGCCTGCACTTTTGGAAAATATTATGGTGTTGGTATTATATCAAATAATAATCATGCAGTCCTAGTCTGGGTCATATTTCCTCTCACCTTGTGTAGTTTTGTACTATTTGAACATATTATTCTGTCATATATATGTGACCCAAGAGCACAAAACCAGTCTTAAGTCTCTGGGGTATATTTGTAGCAATAGACAAAAATACATTGTATGGGTCAAAATGATAGATTTTTCTTTTATGCCAAAAATCATTAGGATATTAAGTAAAGATCATGTTCCATGAAGATATTTAGTAAATTTCCTACCGTAAATATATCAAAACTTAATTTTTGATTATTAATATGCATTGCTAAGAATTCATTTGGACAACTTTAAAGGTGATTTTCTCAATATTTTGATTTTTTTTTTTTTGCACCCTCAGATTCCAGATTTTCAAATAGTTGAATCTCGGCCAAATATTGTCAGATCATAACAAACCACACATCAATGGAAAGATTATTTATTCAGCTTTCAGATGTAAAAAATTGACTCTTAAGACTGGTTTTGTGGTGCAGGGGCACATAAAGTCATATATCTTGAGTTTCCATCACAACATTCTTCAGAGCTTTACTTGGCTGTTTTCCTGGTGTTTTCCAGCTGTGGTGGATGTTGTGCAGGATGCTCTGAGCCGCTGTCGCAGACTCCTGCTGCTCTACACGGCGGCGTCGCTCTGCAGCCCGGAGGCGCAGGAATGGGCCGAGCAGCAGACGGGTCTGTACCAAGCGCTGGTGGAGGACTCCATGAGCATCGTGCTGCTGGAGCTGGAGGCGATCCGCCAGCCGCTGCGTCTGCCTCACGCCGTGCGCCTCCTCAAGGACAAACAAGGAGCTCTGCAGGCCTGGAAAAAAAGGAAGAGGTGGGCGTTCAGCGATGGGAAGTCAGAGGACCGCGTGACGTCTCTCCAGCCCTCGGCGCGCTTCTGGAGGGAGGTGCGCTACCATATGCCCATCAGAGGCAAAGCTAAAGAGACAAACTGGTTTAGTTTCTAGACTAACACTAAATGTGAACACTCAGGGTCAAGTTGTACTGTGTATAGTGATTCTGTCACCAGTCTGGAAGTCAATCTACAGGCTTTTCTGCCAGTAAACGCACACTTTTTTTTTTGTTTGTTTGTTTTTTTAGCAGCCTTTATTCCAGAAGTTTATTTTTGGTTTAACCAAATGATGAGTCGTAACTTTCTTTATGACTTTCCTCTTTTTTTTGGTTACTGAGAAGAAAAACTAGACAAGGCGAGGCCAAAATTAATACTTTTTTTTAATTATTATTATTCAGCAAGGATGCATTGGATGAAAAGTGACAGTAAAGACGTTTATAATGCTACAAAAATTTCTATTTCAAATTCAAGTGTCTTTTCAGACTTTCTGTTCATCAAAGAATCCTGAAAGATTATATATATCATGGTTTACACAGGAATATTTGTCAGCACAACTGTTTTCAACATTGATAATAATCAGAAATCTGCATATTAGAATGATTTCTGAAGGATCATGTG
>NC_056580.1:28218848-28228848 GCF_018340385.1 Cyprinus carpio | reverse complement strand
CTCTGGAAATAATGTAGGCTATGGATGAGGTTAAAATCACCAACCTTTCCAAACGGACTTTTCGGTGCTAAAATGCACCCTTCACGGGTTAATATGGTACATATGCATGCCTTTTTTTTCTGAGAGTGTATGATGGGGACATTAATTCCTGCAGATCCACTGGTGACTGAAACCTACGTGTTGGTGGCTGGGATGCTGTTCCCTCTACGAGTGGCATCGTGACAAACCCGCAGTTTGCTCAAGAAGTGCTGTCTAGCTACTGTCTCATTTAAGGAAATTCCGAGAAGGCGCTACAGAAGTTTTGAAAGCGAGCTCATACTGAATGAGGTAAGGCACGTCTGTTCTTCTGCCACTGTATAGTCGCTGCGTTTGACTTACTTTCTCACAGCTGTTACTTTCAGTTATAGCAAGCAAACATATTTGCGTTTCTTTTATAGCTATTATAAGTCTAATTTGTTCCACACAAACTATTTTTGGTGGGGAAAACCCGTGATGCATGCTTGAAGACCCATTTTTAACAACTGCCCACAACGTTTATGTGTGGAACACCCGGTAAAAGGTAATTTGAGCATAAGTTTTAAGTTTATGATTATTTGCACAGAAATTGTTGCGTGCCAACTGATACGCAATCTTGCTTTTGCCATGCCTCTCTATGAAAACGGGAAATATGATAGCTAGATGTTTTTGTGTTTGTTTCGTATCCTGATCTGTCACGAGGGGTGAAGTCTGTGGGTGCGTTTTTGTGTGACGCTCTCTTAAAGGTTATAATGAAAACAGGAGTTAAGGTTTTTAATGTCATTTCCAGGAACGCGCTTTAAACCCGCCAGACATGCTGTTACGAAAGCCCGAGATGAGCTCGTTTTATTTTCAATGGATTTTACTCTCAGCACTTTGGATTGCAGGTAAGAGTTCATTTTCACGTCTACACTAGTTGGGTTGGGTTTGTCCATTGTCTTGTATTGATCTAGTGTTTATTCTGGTCGCTGCGCGTTCAAATAAAGAACATAAAGAGACAGGTTTTATTATGATTAGTATTATTATTATTATCACTGGTCATTGAGTTAATATCTTTATCACCCAACACTTGATTGTGTTCCTTGACTGATACAGTCTTCCAGTGCGTTCATGAAATGTAGTGACTCAAATTAGGTTTTAGAAATAAGTGGGCTGTTCTTATCAAATATTATGAAGACGTCGAAGTTTCATTCGCAGTTGTTATATATGTGTTAAAAGCTTCAAAGTCACCCTCGCATAGCCTACTGACATAAAAGTGCGTCCTCAGCTGCGGTTATGGAACTTTTCAAAACCACCACTGCAGAATAAAAATGCTTACATGGGTTAGAAATGAATATACTCTTTTACTTTTCTTTCAAAGGCGGTTTCAGAAGCCGCAAAGTTCGAGTTCCCTAAACAGACGCTGAAGGGTGTTTTCACACTTGATTTTTAACCCCAGGCACGGTTAAATTATTCAAAAGTGCCCCTCTCAGACAAATAACAGTGATATTGTGGTCAATAAAACAAAATGCATTTGAATTATAATTGACAATGTGTACAAAACAGTAACTAATCGCTCAAAAGTCGGAAAATTACTGTTTAATTTCACATATCTGTCAATCTGAGGCATTGCTAGGCCTGTGTTCTGCTCGACTGACTGGTTTATAGCATGATTTGTGAAAATATAACTATACTGAATGACATAGCAGCATAGACTTATGGCTAGTTTTTGCATTTAATTTTTCATTTCATTCTGTAACCTACTTGTTCTACAGATCTGTGTGTACTAGTGTTAAATGCTACTATTTTGAATGCGTTAATAACGTTTATGACAGATAATATCATGATAATTTTTGCGTTTCCCTTACTGAATGTAAGCAAAAACCTGTCCATGGGCTTTTTTGATTGCTTTCAGTTTAAGTGACGGCGATGCAGTGTTGCCAGATATTGATACAAAAACAAACAAAAAACTAAAAATAAACTGAAATTATTTCCAATCTTTTGCAAATAAGATAAGATAAAGATACCACAGACTCTAAACGGCTACGTCCTACTTTATTAACTTTCTAAAGTGTTAAATTAAGTGGAAAAGACAAGTCCAAAAACGCTTATAATAGCTGGATCTGGCAACACGGAGGCTGCGCCTCGCCCTGACAATCCACGTTCACTCCGCCAGTAATGATAGAAATTAATACTCTTATTTAGCAAGGATGCTTTAAATTGATCAAAAGGGACGATAAAGACATTTATAATGTTACAAAAAAAATATTTCAGATAAATACTGTCCTTCTGAACTTTCTATTCATCAAAGAAACCTGAAAAAAAATATACTCAGCTGTTTTCAAATTTCATTGGTCAATAATGAGAAGTGGGGCGGTCATTTTCTGTTATTATTCATAAATCGGTTGAAAATGGCATGGGACAGACGAGTTTACATTTGTAGAGTGATCTGGATCTGCGGTTTGTTACATCGCTGAGAAAGTGGATGCTAAATGACTACAAAAGCATTGCACAAAACCGTGCAGCGCCAAAAGTCGCAATAATGGTAATCAGTATTCTATCCACTTGTAGTTATGTAAGAGACACACGTTTTAGATTTCATGAAACTATTAATGAAGCCCAAGTGCCACCTACAGGCCTGTTATGTGAAGTGCAGGCTGGCGAAATGGTAACTTGAAATGACTAATATATTACCATTTTTGATAATTATGCAGCATTATGAAGTGTCTTATGCTCATCAAAGCTGCATTTATTTGATCAAAAATACATTAAAAAAATTTAATATTGTGAAATATTATTAAAATTTAAAATAATGTTGTTGTTTTTTTTTCTTTTTTTATATATATACTTTAAAATATCATTTATTCCTGTGATCAATGCTGTATTTTCAGCATCATTACTCCAGTCTTCAGTGTCACATGATCTTCAGAAATCATTCTAATATGCTGATTTATTATGCTGGAAACAGTTTATTTTTATTTTTTTAATTATTATTATTTAAATTTATTTTTATTTTTATATTTTTGAAACAAGTTAAAAAGAACAGCATTTATTCAAAGAAGAGATTTTTTCTAACAATTTCAATCTTTACTATCACTGTTTCTATCAATTTAACAAATCCTTCCTAAATAAAAACAAATTTCTTTCCAAAAAAAATAAAAAATTACTGACCTCAAGCTTTTAAACGATATTGTATACTGTTACAAAAGTTAGATTTTAAATAAATGCTTTTTTTAAATTAATTAATTTATTTTTACTTTTTAATCATCAAAGAATCCTGAAAAATAAAAATCACAGGTTTCCAACATTGATAATTAATCAGCATGGCATAAAATATATTTTGTAAATATATTAAAATTTTTATCAAATAAATGCAGGCTTGATGACCGTAAGTGCAAAAATATAAAATAGTAATGTATCCAAAACTTTGACCTAAATTATTTATTTATTTATTTATTTTTTACATTGCCCCTATTTTACATTTGAGCCACTGCCCCTAAGGAACTCTCTGCACGTCCCTCACTGTTAAAAAGAATTTGTTGAGTCAACTAAAAAATACTTTGTTACTCCGCTGCCTAAATTTTTGACAACATATTTCTTGTTGAAACAACTTCCCATTAGAGTGGAATTTGTCCAGTTAATAAATTTAAGTCGACTTGACTATTATTTCCTAGTCCAGAACGTAAGCAAATGTTACCCCACTGCCTGAAATTTTTAAATAAAGATGACAAAACACTTTTTTATTTAATTTATTTAATGATAGAGACAATTTAAATTGAACAAGCAATTTGCTATCAACACATCAACTGACAATTGAAAAAAAAATAGCAAAATACACACACACACATACACACACACACACGCACGTCTAAAGATCTGAACCGACACTTGAAAGTGTGATGTATAATAAATAACCTTGGCATGGGATTGAGAAACATAAATAGGTGTATTTCAATTCCTCAGATCAAAACCACAGGGACTATTTTTAATTTCATACCTCAATATGAAAATCAGAAGGTTAAACGCTGCATATTAACCCTGCACAAGTTTACATGCACTCCCCCCACCATAATGCAAGTTATTGGTCAAAATGAGAAAGAGATGTATATATAAGGCAAAAGCAGTCACATTTAGTTACAAAAAATGAGTGTACTGTACTTCTGTATAATAAAATATGAATGGAATGTAAATGGAAGCACAAAGGTCTGAACCGTCAGATTCTACATTTCATAGCACAACATGACCAGACAGGAGTGTTAACATCAGAAGGATCTTGAAAGTTTCCAAACTCTCCCCCAACATAATGCTATTTACTGTTCATAAAACAAGAAACAGAAAAAGGAAAATAAAAGCACTTGTCAATTTGAAGGAAAATGTGTACATTACTGTATAGGAAATTGAGACGTGAAACAACATTTGTTTTCATGAGAACAAGTCATAACATGATCAACTTTAATGTGCATTCTAAAATGAAGTGAAAAAAACTAGAGCTTGATGTGGAGCCAGTGAACACATCATGAGCATTGATGGGAGCTGCTGTTCTTCACAAGTTTTTGCAGAGCCTCAGTGGTGTATTTCATGTGCTTGAGGTAGTGGATGTTCACTGCATACAGACCCGTTAGGAGTCCAAATGCCTTGCGCACATCTATGATGTCAATGATGACAAGATGTCCAAATGAGAGTAATGTTGGTTATTCCTTGGGAAGCACATCACATTGCTGCTCCTCAGTTATAATCAGAATGTCCTCATCAATTTCTTTCACAACATCCTCAATTTCACCGGGTTGCTGGGAAACCACAAAATATTACATTGCTTATTAACTTTATAACAACTGAACACACATATGTACATACACTATTAAAGTTGTGTGTTTTGTTAAAAGGACAGCTACCAATAAATGAAAATTGTCCTTTACCCTCAAGTAGAAGATATTTTGAAAAATGTTTGTAACCAAAAGTCAGTCAAAAGTCAATGGTGCTCCTCAACTGTTTCGGGTTACAAATATGCAAAATAACTTCCTGTATTAAACTGTTAAAAGCCTGTACAAATTTCTTTGTTCTGCTGAACACAAAGTCTTTAAAATCCCAATGGGAAAATAAGTGGAAAATACACCCCTGGAACCAACTAGGCTAAAAAAGGGGAAATATTTTGCATGTTATTTTCTTTACAGGTATTCTACATGATTTCTGAATGTCATAAAATGTGACAAACCAATGCAACATATTAGGTTTTTTCCTTAATCCAATTTTGCCTGCTTGCAATTCAGTCTAATCTGTCCCACCATTTTAATAATGATCTGAAAATATCTTGGTTTAAAGAGATATTCCTTTTAAATAATAGTCTGTTGCACTGCATGTTCCTCTTAAAGGGTTAATTAACCCAAAAATGCATGTTTTACTTACCCTCATGGCATCATAGGTGTGCATGACTTTCTTCTTTCAGACCAATCCAATCGGATTATATTAAAAATTATCCTGGCTCTTCCAAGATTTATAATGGCAATAGGCGGGTGTTTTTTTCAACAGTCCAAAAGTAGTCAAATAAAGTGCATCCATCCATAATAAAAATTGCCTCACACGGCTCCGGGTGATGAATAAAGGCCTCCTGTAGTGAATCCATGTGTTTTTGAAAGAAAAATATCCATATTTTAAACGTTATAAACACATCCTGATCACCCAGTCGGGGTTTATTCTGAGAGATTATTATTATTTAAAAAGCATTTAAAGATACAGTGTGTCTTTTCTGTATTAAACGGATTTGCAAAAAGAATAGCTGTCTGAAATCACATATTTTCATCAGAGTTTTGTGGCCTATTCAGTGTAGAATTTGCTTCATAAATGTTGTTGAATGCATTATTAGGTACAGGTGCTCTTACCCCAAAAAAACCCCAGTTGCTCTTTACCAAAAAAAAAAAAAAAAACGATTACAGTTGTTGTCTTTAAACAGGTAATTAGTCCCATACTAACAAAAGTTATTTTTTTTCTCTCTCTCTTAGGGAGTCAGATGCACATCATAAATCACAGATCATATGCCATCAGTGCTGGTCTTGCATTTATGATTGAGTGCAACGAAGAGAGAGAGATGCAGAATGCAAGTGTGAGCTGGAGCCTTGTTCCCAATCGGAGTCTGGATAATATCAACGGAATAAACATTAACGTCAACGTGCTCTGGTTTCTACCTGCTGACCTCTCCCACAGCGGATCCTACTCTTGTCTCAGCAGGTACTGATGCAATTCTCAGAGTTGCTGATTTAGTTTTGACACATATGTTCTGAAAACTGAAGAACTTGTTTAATCACAATCATGTTCAAGTATCATTGTTTTTTGAGATAAAAGTAATATTGACAGAGAAATCTAGACATTTGTGACAGAAAAATGCATTAAAAAAATTCAGTGGAGTTTGGATGGCATCTGGTGGCTGTTTGTGGTATGACACCCTAAATAAAATTTCACAGGAACCTCAATTTTTTTTCATATCAACTTCAAATTTGGAACATAACTTATTTAGACAGAAGGCTTTAATTTTATACCAATTTTAGAGTAAAACCTGTTATGTAAAATATTTATAATAAATAAAATAAAATTAATATAGCGCATTTTATTTACAGTACATATAAACTTCTTTAACTTTTTGATACTTTAATGTTTAGAGAAAACATTCCACTTTTGCCAAAATCTGCTAATTTTCTTCTTTAAAAAGAGGCCAACCGTAGGTCTATATTCCAAAGTGTTAATAAATTACAACAATTTAAGTTTGGATAGTGCACTTTAATGCCTATTTTAAAAACTGGGGAGTGACAGTTAAAGGGTTAAATGATTGTAGTAATAATATAGTGCATGATCTCATTGCTAGTAATCACAGTTATTATACTTATCTATTCATTGTTACACTTTGAGAAAATATTCTGCATTAAAACACACGACAAAGAACCAATTTCAGATGCAACAAGAACTCCTCAAATATTATAATGCATTTCATCATTACTTATTTTTATTTACGAAAATATATAATGTATTACAACATACATGAATACCTTTAATGCATTATACATAAATGTTTCAAGCTAAATGTTACGAAAACCACCTTTGCATTATATATTTTGTGTTTAATATTCCCTCTTTGCCGGTCTTTCATCCCAAATGTTGTTCTGTATGGCAGAAAAGGCAATGAAACCTGGGAAACAATATTTGAGGTCTGCGTTGAGAATAAAACATGCCCTAAATTGAACAGAAAAGACGAAGTAACAAGCACAAAGGAACTGTTTTGTTTCCTTCCTCACATCTTTGAGATAGACCCTCAAGCTCAAGTGACCTGGAGAAACGTAAGACATGAGCATAAACAGAACTGAACCAAACAAATACAGTACTGCACAAAACCAAGATGCTGAAAAAGAATACAATTCAATTGACTTTAAAGCAGTAATTCACCCAAAAATGAAGAATTGCTGAAAGTTTACTCACCCTCAGGCCATCCAAGATGCAGATGAGTTTGTTTCTTCATCATATTTGGAGAAATGTAGCATTGCATCAGTGTCTCATCAATGGATGCTCTGCAGTGAATGGGTGCCGTCAGAATGAGAGTCCAAACAGCTGATAAAAACATCACAATAATCCACAGCACTCCAGTCCATCAGTTAACATCTGGAGAAGATGTTAATAATGTTAATAATGTGGATTATTGTGATGTTTTTATCAGCTGTTTGGACTCTCATTCTGACGGCACCCATTCACTGCAGAGCATCCATTGCTGAGACACTGATGCAATGCTACATTTCTCCAAATCTGATGAAAAACCAAACTCATCTACATCTTGGTTGAATTTTCAGCAAGTTTTCATTTTTGGGTGAACATTTCCTTTAATGCTGATTCTGTGGTCAACATTACTTTCATAAAAAATAGCAAACATCAGACAAGTTTTTGTTCTGCAAAACACCAAAACATTGCTAAAGTCTTCAACATGTCAAGCATTGTGGGTTTGGGAGTTCCTTACATCCATGCAATTATACCTTAAAGCATTCATTTTCATATTTAAACATAGTCACACCCAAATCTGTGCCTGTCTGTACATGTACACTGCAATTATTTTGTCTGCTAAAAGGTTTGTTTTTCTCTCTTTTTAGAACTGCCACCCACTCAATGTGACTAACAGTAAGGTTTTCCCGATAAACAGAGACCAAGACAAGGTTGGACTGTATACGTGCTTTGTGAGCTTTACTTTTGAAGGGAAAAATTACTCTGCTGCCCAGACTACAGAAATCTACAAACATTCTTCAGATTATGGTAAATGGCTATTCAAAATCTGAAAGGACCCTTGTGGCTTTGTTTCAAAACTTATTACATTTCAGCTAGTAGCTTTTATTTTCATTTAGTTTAACTTGATGTTCTAAAATATGTAAAACTGGAATAAAAATTAATACTTTAGGCCTAGAGACACACACACACACACACACAAACTAATACAAATGACAAAACCACACCACAAAATTATGAAAACTTTAACTGTGCTTAGAATGAAAACAGAAAATTAGGGGTGGAACGGTTCAACTTTTTCACGGTTCGGTTTGTATCACGGTTTTAGAGTCACGGTTTCGGTGTGTTCGATATGTGCTGTGTTTATGGAAAAACTATACTTTCAAATAAAAATAAAGAAAATAAGAATATTCTATCTAACTACAAGCAACAGCACAAATAAATACAAAAGAGTACAGATACAAATAAACTAAACAGTGACTTTCAGGTTTTTTTTAGGTAGGTCTAGCATTAGTTTTTAGGTAAAATCAAATTAGTATTCAAATGTAATACAGCATTGCATATTTTACTCTATAAATTAAAAATGAATCTTTATCTTTGTCAAAGTAAGATATGCTATTAAATGAAGAGAGTTGTTTGTTTTTTTTTTTTTTTCTGTTAGTTTTATGTTTAGACTGTCACTTTAAGGGAATGATATGGTAAGTTTTTATGGCTGTGTCTGCTACAGGATACTTACCAAGACGGACGTTTTGACATAACTTTTGTGTGAATTTGTCCATTCAAACGCGATACTTCAGAGAGAGCTTAATATCTGCGCGTGTTCCTGGACGCAGGTTTTGTGTGTTTTGGGTGAGTGGGTGTTTGAGTGTTTTGTGTGTGCTTGAATGTTTATTCTTTGGATACTTTAATTGGTTTAGTTTCAACACAGAAATCAACGTGTGCTGTTCAAGTCTCTTCTGTGTGCCGGGGTGATAAAGAAAATAAATGACTGCTCATATTCCAGCATACAGCATTCGCATTGAACAAGAGTGAGTCCTCATCGCTGTTGTTGTAATGTACTGGGAAGCCAGAATGCACATCCATCAAGAGAAACATACATTAGCCAAACCCTGTTTTTTTCACGTGTTATTTATAAGAAACCATAGTACAGATGCGTTGTCAGATTTAAGATGAACCGTGATCCTATCGCGTGCCGAACCGTGTGTGGAGAACCGAATGGTTCGATTTTTTTCCGCGAACCGCCCACCCGTACAGAAAATATAATAAATTAAAAATATGAATAAGAACTACAAGTATCTCACGCATAGTAAGAACACTGCTTGGATTCCATTGAGGGAAACATCTAATGAACTATATGGGTTGGACAATGAAACTGAAACACCTGGTTTTAGACCACAATAATTTATTAGTGTGGTGTAGAGCCTCCTTTTGCAGCCAATACATAATCAGTTCATTTTTGGAATGATAGATACAAGTCCTGCACAGTGATTTTAAGCCATTTCTCTTGCTGAACAGTGGTCAGGTCACTACGTGATGCTGGTGGAGGAAAACGTTTCCTGACACGCTTTTCCAAAACACTCCAAACTGGCTCAATTATATTCAAAACTGGTGACTGTGCAGGCCATGGGAGATGTTCAACTTCACTTTCATGTTCATCAAACCACTCTGTCACCAGTCTTGCTGTGTGTATTGGTGCATTATCATCCTTATACAAGGCACCACCTTCAGGGAACAATGCTTGAACCACTGTGTGCAC
>NC_056580.1:28208848-28213848 GCF_018340385.1 Cyprinus carpio | reverse complement strand
CACAAGTACATGAACTCGTTATGAATGTGTATTGATTACACAAGTCAAGTGTGCTGCACTTAGAAAAAATGCACACTTAGGGGCCCTTCACACAGAACGCATTTTCTATTCCAGTGTGCTAGACGGATGTGCATCACCGTTTTGCTTGTGCCGTGTTTTTTAAGACGCCGTGTCAAGTAAAAAGAATTTCAACTGCTCATCAATGTCAGTTCCAAAACTGTGGACCAATCAGAAGACCCCAGAGGCGGGGCAAGCGTTGCCAGATTTTGTTCACAGTTGCAAGTTGGCATGGCAACTGTTTATTTGACAGCAACATGGCAGAGGACGCATTCTGTGTTGCGCTTTTTAAAAAACCAATTCCTGAGCACTGCCTTTCGCAGTATTAAATGCAAAGATGTGTTCTGTGTGAACGGCCCCTTAATATGCGAGCTTGCAATGTGTGAGTGTGTGTACTTGGGTAGAGAAGTTTTGTTGCATTTGTGTGAAGAAACTTTGCCAAGTATCTTGAAAAAAACAAAAAAAAAAACACTGGTAATGCAAATTAAAGTTAAAATGAACTGATATTTATATGGAAGTACATAGAATTTTTGTTTCAGTTTCTCTCCATTATTTTTATATACTTTTTATTTTTTTAAATGCAGCATGTTAAATTAATGCATATGAAGAAGGATATTTTGTGTTTACAGTTACAGAGCCAGGAGTTTCTACTCTTTTTATTTGTTTACTTTTCTTGTTTTTTTTTCTAATTTGTTATTAATTATCATTATTCATATTTTTCAACAAAAAATAAATAAATAAGTAAATATAGTGAGCTTTTACAAGTGGCAGTTATTGTGACTACAGTTCATGTCAGAGTAAATATTGTTAAATCTTTTTAGAGAAAAACAATAAATATAATTAAAAACAAATCTTGTGATAAATGCTTTTCTCCTTGTGGCAAATGCTTTTATAGGCTATGACATAAATCAGTGAAAAATATGATAAATCACTCTCATAAATGATTAAATACAGGTGCATCTCAATAAATTAGAATGTCGAGAAAAAGTTCATTTCGGTAATTCAACTCAAATTGTGAAACTCGTGTATTAAATAAATTCAATGCACACAGACTGAAGTAGTTTAAGTCTTTGGTTCTTTTAATTGTGATGATTTTGGCTCACATTTAACAAAAAAACCACCAATTCAACCTGCAAAGGTTTCCTGAGCCTTCAAAATGGTCTCTCAGTTTGGTTCACTAGGCTGCACAATCATGGGGAAGACTGCTGATCTGACAGATGTCCAGAAGACAATCATTGACACCCTTCACAAGGAGGGTAAGCCACAAACATTCATTGCCAAAGAAGCTGTCTGTTCAGAGAGTGCTGTATCCAAGCATGTTAACAGAAAGTTGAGTGGAAGGAAAAAGTGTGGAAGAAAAAGATGCACAACCAACCGAAAGAACTGCAGCCTTATGAGGATTGTCAAGCAAAATCAATTCAAGAATTTGAGTGGACTTCACAAGGAATGGACTGAGGCTGGGGTCAAGGCATCATGAGCCACCACACACAGACGCGTCAAGGAATTTGCTGAACCACAGACAACATCAGAGGCATCTTACCTGAGCTAAGGAGAAGAAGAACTGGACTGTTGCCCAGTGGTCCAAAGTCCTCTTTTCAGATGAGAGCAAGTTTTGTATTTCATTTGGAAACCAAGGTCCTAGAGTCTGGAGGACGGGTGGAGAAGCTCATAGCCCAAGTTGCTTGAAGTCCAGTGTTTAAGTTTCTACAGTCTGTGATGATTTGGGGTGCAATGTCATCTGCTGGTGTTGGTCCATTGTGTTTTTTTTTGAAAACCAAAGTCACTGCACCCGTTTTAACCAAGAAATTTTGGAGGACTTCATGCTTCCTTCTGCTGACCAGCTTTTTTGAAGATGCTGATTTCATTTTCCAGCAGGATTTGGCACCTGCCCACACTGCCAAAAGCACCAAAAGTTGGTTAAATGTCCATGGTGTTGGTGTGCTTGACTGGCCAGCAAACTCACCAGACCTGAATCTATGGGGTATTGTCAAGAGGAAAATGAGAAACAAGAGACCAAAAAATGCAAATGAGCTGAAGGCCACGGTCAAAGAAACCTGTGCTTCCAGACCACCTCAGCAGTGCCACAAACTGATCACCTCCATGCCACGCCAAATTGAGGCAGTAATTAAAGCAAAAGGAGCCCCTACCAAGTATTGAGTACATGAACAGTAAATGAACATACTTTCTAGAAGTCCAACAATTCGCTAAAAAAGTGTTTTTTTAATTGGTCTTATGAAGCATTCTAATTTGTTGAGATAGTGAATTGGTGGGTTTTTGTTAAATGTGAGCCAAAATCATCACAATTAAAAGAACCAAAGACTTAAACTACTTCAGTCTGTGTGCACTGAATTTATTTAATAAACGAGTTTCAGAATTTGAGTTGAATTACCGAAGTAAATGAACTTTTTTCATGACATTCTAATTTATTGAGATGCACCTGTATCATACACTGAAAAAAAAATCTAGTATAGAAACAATTTTCACTTAGAAATTGCTAGTAAATTTCAAAATTAATTACAAACAAACAGACATACTGATCTGCTATTTAAGCTGTAAGCAATGTTAAAACGTTAGCAATGTGCTAATTCATGCTAGCAATATGTTAACTTAAATCATGCTAAGGATGTGTTAAATCATACTAGTATTGTGTTAATACATGCTAACAACGTGTTAGATCATGCTGGCAACGTGTGAACATGTTAGCAACATAGTAAAGCATAATAAAGCATGTTAGTGACACATTTAATCATGCTATCAACAGCTAAAACATGTTAGCAAAGTATGAAATCATATTAACAGCATACTAAAATGTACTAGCAAAGTGTTAAAACATGTTAGCAACATTCTAATACATGTTAACAATGTGTTAAATCATGTTGTTTACATGTAAGCAACATACTAAAGTGTACTAAAATATGTTAGCAACTTGTTAAAACATGATATCAACATGCTAAAACATGTTAGTAAAATGTTAAACCATGTTAACAACATTAAAACATGCATACATGTTAAATCATGCTATCAACATGCTAAAACATGTTAGCAAGGGGTTAAATCATGTTAGCAACATATTAAAACATGCATACGTTAAATCATGATAGCAAAATGTTAAAACACTAGCAAAGTGTTAAAACAAGTTAGCAAAACATGCTAATTCATGCTAACAATGTGTTAAATCATGCTGTTAACACGTTAACACCAGACTAAAGCCGACTAAAACATGTTAGAGACATGTTAAATCATGATATCAAAATGTTAGAACACTAGCAAAGTGTTAAAACACATTGACAACATGCTAATTAATGCCAACTATGTGCTAAATCATGACGGTCCAGTTTTTCTCATTCGCTTTGGTGCATTTCTCAAATCAGAAATTAAATTCTCAAAACTACTTGTTCAACCTCAACATCATCTAGTCAATTGTGCACATCATAAAAGCAGGGCTTTTTTGGTACTTTTAATTTAGTATTTTTACCTTTGTGCCCTTATGTCTTTTCTATATCACAATGACATTGTAATGTTTATTAGTTAGTAATACTACAGTTTATCTCAATTGCTTTGGCTCAGTTCTTGAATTAATTACCCCCCGAAACAATAAGTTCAGATTTCTGAACAATTAGCTTCTTGTTTACATCAGATTGGAATTTCTCATTGATTTGAGCAAACTGCAAAAGCTTCGGCACATGTGTGCAAACAGTACAATTGTCTGCAGTTTGCACAACAACTGATTGCACATGACTTGTTGATCAAAACTGATGAGTCGATTCTCACTTAAACTCTCAAACTCTTTACAACTTCTCAATCATTTTTCATCATGTAAGCCATAACATTCAAAACGATCCATTCAAGTATGAAAAATTGGTATACACGCATGTATATTCCATAAATATCTGACACTGACATTGTTTGTAATGTCTGCTTAATTGGCAAATTACCTCTAATTACAATACAGTTTGAATCAACCATTTAACCAATCAAGTTTGGGAGCATATATATGTAGACTGCCCACAGTGCAATTACTAATTTTTTTTTTTTTTTTGAGAATGGAGGACTTCCACAACCCTGAACTGCAGCAACATGCTTGTGGAAGAACAATTGGAAGACGTTTAAGAATACGTGGTGGTGGTGTTAGAGGAAGACATAATAGAGGAAGTGGTTGAAAAAAAAGAAGAGTCAGAGTCTCTGATGAAATTAGAGCCACACTTGTGGATCATGTCATAAATCGTGGTTTCACAGTGGAAGAGGCAATTGTGCAAACCTTTCATAGGGAAAACAGGTAAATGTGTATTTTTATTTTTTTTATTTTACAGCATGTAAAGCATTTTTACAGTTTTTCTCAGTCGCTTTGGTGCATTTCTCAAATCAGAAATGAAATTCTCAGAACTACTTGTACAACCTCCACATCGTCTAGTCATCTATACACATCATAAAACCAGTTTCTCGTTCTTTTGAACAAGTTGCGATTGCTTTTGTACATTCATGCAATTGACTAAGCACATTTATCTGCGGTTTCCTACATTATCAGTTGCTAATGTCATGTTGCTCAAAATGTGTTATAGTTTTCTGTGCAATAGTCTTACCCCTCAAAACATCTAGTCTTTAGTTCATCGTATAAGTCATTAAATGCAAAATGGTTCATCAAGTTGTCATAAACTGTCAAGCACATTTTTTTACATATTATTATTAGACTTTTCATAAATTTGGCATGGATTGTGCAAGTGAATCTTGGCTAATGAAGAGAATGTAGATCAACCAATGATAAACCATTTCTCTGAAATAGCTCAAGGGTTCATCTCATGAATCTTCAGTTGGAAAGTATATACTGCATAGACAGAGGACAACACAACAGTTAAAAATTCTGACAATGGACTTATTTTTTATTTTCATCTTTGTGCCTATATTTCTTTTTCCCTTTATTTTTTTTGTCAGACCACTAGTAAAAG
>NC_056580.1:28143848-28203848 GCF_018340385.1 Cyprinus carpio | reverse complement strand
CGAATCTCCAGTGCTATAAAGAGACTGAAAACAGCTCGTATGTTTGGTTCAGAAACCTCAGCAGTACAAAGCAGGTGGAGCAGATCGGGACGGAGGAGAGTGAGCGTGTCCATTACCACCACTCTGTTTTATACATCCTCTGGTTAAACCTGAACGACACGGGACGATACATCACTCGCTGGTGATCACACACATCCATTCAGCTCTCAATGCACATCCGTGTTGTTCCAAACCTGTTCCAAACCATGCTGAAAATGCGAATGCTCATGATAAAGTAATGCATTTGAGTGCACTACACTCCAAGTCTTCAGAAGTCATATAATAGGCTATAGGAAAAACTCAAATTTGAAGTGTTATATTGTGCTTTACAGAAGAAAGAAAGTCATATTTGGAGCATCGTGAGGATGAGTAAATGATGACAGAATTTTAATTTTTCGGTGTACTGTCCCTTTAAATGTATGTTTTATCAAAATTTAGAAAACTAGAAAAGTAGTCACACCTAAAAAAAGAATGAATCTTGACATTAAAATGAGTTTTTACTTAGTTCACGTGCAATAGCATTCACAAATTTGGGGTTGGTACTTTTTTTATGTTTTTTAAAAAAGTCTCTTCAGCTCACCAAGGGTGTGTGTATTCAATCAAAAATACAGTAAAAAATGTTAACTATTATTTCAAATCAAAATAGCTGTTTGCTATGTAAATATATGTGAAAATGTAATTTATTTCTGTGATGCACAGCTGAATTTTCAGCATCATTACTCCAGTCTTCAGTGTCACATGATCTTCAGAAATCATTCTAATATGATGATTTCCTGCTCAAGAAACATTTCTGATTATTATCAATGTTGGAAACAGTTGTGCTGCTTCATATTTCGCAGAAACCGTGATACATTTTATTTTTCAGGATTCTTTGACGAATAGAAAGTTCAAAAGAACAGCATTTATTTGAAATATTTTATCAAATATTTTATAAAATTTTATAACATGATAAATTATAAAATATTTTATAACATTATAAACGCCTTTACTGTCACTTTTTAATAATTTAATGCATTCTTGCTGAATTAAAAAAAATAAAAAATAATAATAAATAAAGTCATACTGACCCCAAGCATTTGAACAGTAGTGATTTTCTGTAGTAATCAACATGAGTTCACGTGTGTTTTCAGTAGTGCCTGATGTGTGTGTTGTCTTGTAGGTGGTATGAAGAGGATAATTGTGATGAATTTGAAACTGACCTTGTGGTTCATGAGGAGTTCAGCACGGATCTCTTGTACCACACAATGGCAGAAAAGAAGGTGTCAGGAATCTACTGTCCCGTGTGTGAAGATCAGCAGGGCTCCATCACCTGGTATAAGGTCTGTTTGGGTGGATGTTCGGTACATTTGACTGCATGTTTACAGTGTATGAGTCACAAAAGAGAGCGAGAGACGCTGATTACTCATCATTTGATCGGATCAAAGATGTTACACAAGAAGAATTTCCTGTTTGCGTGGAAATATTTCACATTACAGAAGTAGAATTTCATGTTGACTAAAGCAAACCCGCAAATGTTGTGTGTAATTCAGTTATATAAAATTCAGCTGTTCACTCGTATTGCTAAACACTAACTGAATGAAGTCACTTACTGAATTAAATTAGACAATACAAAAAGAAAAAGAATTAATAAATACAAAAATACTGTCAATTGACTATCAATTTCTGATTGAAAAACCTTTCAAAATAAATCCTGCACCACTTTTTTTTTTCAGTGTACTTAAAGGGGTCATGAATTGCATTTTTTACTTTATAATATTCTGCCTTGGGATTAAAAAAAAAAGGCATTTGCAACTTTTTTTCTTATAATCCTGACTTTTTTTTCTGTAGCGCAATTCTGAGAAAAAAATAAATAAATTGGCAAAAAAAAAAATTATAATAATAAAAATCAGAACTGCAAGACATTACCTCAAAAGTCAGATTTGTAAGACATGCAATTGTAAGAAAAAACAGACAAAAAAAAGAAAGAAAACAATAATTGTGCAATATAAACTTGCAAATTTCAAGAAAAAGTTCCAAATTAAGAAGTCAACAAAAATACCTCTTTTAGTTTTTTATTCTGTGGCGGATACAAAAAAAAAAGGAGAGACATAAACTCAATTAATGGCGAGAGAAAAAAATAAAATAAAAAATGAGATAAAATCAGAATTGTGAGAAAAAGTTGATATCTTGTATTTCTCTGTACATCTCGTAATTCAGAGGAAGACAAGAATTGTGAGAAAAAGGTCCAAATGGTGACATAAAAAGTTGTGATTATTCACTGATGTGATTGGCTAACATCTTTGCATATGAAATTATTATTTTATATTGAAGAACTGTAATGCGATTAACTAATCATAGAAAGTGTGAATTACATTGTTATGTTAACATCTACTCCATCAACGTTGCTTTCTTTTTTGGCAGAATTTCTCTCTTATTCCAAACCAAGAGTCTGATCCTTTACGTATTCCTAACTCTTCAAAAGAAAGCGAGGGCATTTACACTTGTGTTTGCACGTGGGAGCATCACGGGATAAAACACAACTCCTCCGGATCTCGCAGACTGATCATCGAAGGTAGATTCATCACTGGACTGTGGTTTACCTGTGAGAGATGACATTTTCTAACATCATCTTCCTCTTGTTCACAGAACTGACCATCAACATTTCTCCAAAGATTCAGCTGCCTGTTAATAACTCCGTTGTGTTCGTTGATGTGGGTGAGGAAACACATTCAAATCAATCACCATCATAGTGCTGCTTTATTTTCTCGTTCTTTTTCCCTGCTAAAAGTGTAAAAATTGTGTGTTCCACCTGAATTGGATACAGTACAATTCCGTATAACCAAAAATAACACTATAAAGATCATGTAAACAGTTGGCTACTTCTCAGACATCTCTAAAAAATAAACACGAGAACATTTGATTTTTAATCAATTTTTCATTTCACGAAATGTGAACATTATAAAAACAGCGTTTTAAACATTTTTCAATTTGAATTTTTATGTGCACTTTTCTTATGTTCTAAAAGTAGAGTACGGTGCTCGCAACACCAAGATCAAGGGTTCGATTCCCAAATGTACAACGTAAGATTATACAAATGTACATCTTCAACACAGCATGCATTTCTTCAAATAATGTTTAATTTTTTCTTTCTCAACCCATGTATCATGTTAAAATCCTGTTTACAAATCGATTGTTATATACAGGATCAAATTCACCCCAATTTGTATTCAATAGAATTCCCCAAGAATTCACACACCAAAAGTGTCTCGCACATTTCTAAAATATAAACATGAGAAAATATGTTTTTTGAAAATATTTTAAAGTATTATGAAATACTTTCAAAAAATATTTCTATTCATTTTTAATTTTTTTTTTTTTTTTTTTTGTCTGCTTTCCTGAAGTTCAAACAGTAGAGTAGGTGCCATAGCAACACCAATATTATTGTTTGATTCCTAGCTAAATCTGCATGCATAATTACTTCAATTAAAAGTGTCTGCCAAATGCATAATTATATGAAAGCAAATACCCTCGAATCCACAACACGTCCACGAGTTGAAACTTTGCAGGCATGTTAATGAAAAATAGACACATCATTTCAATTAAAAACATCCTAGGTTAACCAGTATTTTTTGTTGCGGGTCAAAGCTGGTGCTGTTTTAAAATGTCGGCATGTTTTCATCATGAACTCTGGAAATATTTAATGTCTGAAAGCCTTGATTGCTCTTGTTTGTTTAGGTTCAAAAGTGATCCTTAATTGCTCGGTCTACTTTGGACAGACTGTGTGTGAACGGTGCTCTATTCGCTGGGAGAAGAATGGGATCAAGCTGCATGGGGTGGATGGATATAAGCAGAAATACAGGTGAAAATCTCCTTCTACAAACTACCTGTAAAACCAGGAGTTAAACTACATTTTCAGAAAAGTAGGGCATAAAATAATTAGACATATTGAGACTAAACCCATCTGATCTTCTGCTCAAGTACTTGTAGTATCTCTGATATGACGCAGATCCAGATAAAACAGTGCTGTTTTTCTCCAGAAAGATGGATGGCACCATTCAGTCACTTTTGAACATCACTGAAGTTTCTGAGTCCGACCTCCGTTCCAAGTTTGCCTGCAAAGCAGAAGACTCTGTTGAAGTGATTTTTGTGTCAGTCACTTTGAAAAGACGAGGTGAGACCCTCTCATCACATCTATGAATATAGTTCAGTCTAATTTAAACTGCATTATTTTACCCAAAAATATGTGCCATGTATTTTTATACATATTGAATACTCTATTTTGTGAGTAATGTGTCTTGCTTAGTAAGCAAAGTTAATACTTGGATAAAAAAAAAAAACACTTCATAGAGATTTCTATTTTAATATTAATATTTAATTCACATTTTTAAATTTGTTTTATTCCATTTTATCATTGTAATATTTAAATATCAGTATAAATCGTAACTAAAAGTCTGAAAGTCTTGTATTGTGGCACTGGTTTGAATTATCTCATGTTTTATTTCAGCGTCAGTGTTGTATGTGATTCTGGCATGCATTTGCACTTTTCTTGTTTTCCTGCTGGTCGCTGGAGTATTGAAGTGGTTTGCATTGGATCTGGTGCTGTTCTTAAGGCAAATTTTTGTCAAGCTCTACAGGAAAGAGGGTAACAAATAATATTTCATAAATATTTGAATACATTTTCATAAATAACAGATAATATTTGAATAGTTATATACATTAAATATTGTTTATTAAAGTATTAAAATATATAATATATATTGTTTATATACATCTAAAATATCGAAATACTGTGTGTGTGTGTGTGTGTGTGTGTGTGTGTGTGTGTGTGTGTGTGTAGTAAAAAATATAAACATTCAGATCAAAATAAATCAAGATACATTTACTTCAGAAACAAAATTACATTAGATATAAAGTAGTATATGGAAATTATAGTATATTAAAAAGTAAATAAATAGATAAATATTTATTTATTTTAATATATCATATATATATATACATTTACTTCAGAAACAAAATTACATTTATATATATATATATATATATATATATATATATATATATATATAATTTTTTCTTAAAACAAGAATAAATATTTGCAAGTAAAATAGAAAAATAAAATTGTTTTCCCTCTGAATTAAGTTTATTTTTCTGACCCCATTGGAAGATCATTTTTGTTTATGTTTTAAGCATAAACACTTAATTTTTTTCAGTTTTTAAGAAAAATAAGTAATTTTGCTTTTCAAATGTACCATGATTTTAAGAATTTAAAGATTTTTGTACTGGAAAACCAAGTAATAATATCTATTTTTTTTTGTGCACATTTTTAGTGTATTTTTTTATTATTTATTTATTTATTTATTTATTTTACTGTATGTATACTGTTTACAGTTTACTATCTTATTTTGACAGATGGGAAACTGTATGATGCTTATGTGATTTACCAGAGAAACAACTTGGATGAGGCGACAAGCAAAACTCTAAGTGACTTTGTCAATGGATCTCTGCTAACAGTGCTGGAAAGCTACTACGGCTTTAAACTTTTTATTCACGGCAGAGATGACCTGCCTGGGGAAGGTACGCTTCTTTACTTATCAACACAATTCATGTTTGAGACATCATATAATGTCTGTTTCTCACTGTCATCTCTTCACCAGACTGCATGAATCTGATTGAAACTGAGATCCAGCTCAGCCGGAGACTCCTCATCATTTTAACACCAGAAGCAAGTACAGATAAGAGCAGTGTTTCCCCTGAAGCGTATGATCTGCAGGTAGGGCTCCATCAGGCTCTGGTCCAAGGAGAAACCGGCGTGATACTCATCCAGCTGGGAAAGATGCAGGACTACACACATCTGCCTCTCGGGCTGCAACATCTGCTCTCTAAGAATTCACCTTTACTGTGGAGAGACGGCGAGTCCTCACCCAACTCCAGGTTCTGGAAACGAGTGCGATATCAGATGCCTGTTGTGTCGTCCTGTCAAAGGAGTTCAAAGAGTAGATCGCTGAAGGCATCGTTTCCGTGTCAGGGTTTTCTTGTTTGATGCAAGAGATGCATCTCAGGTCCAGGGGCCGGATTCATGAGAAGAAGTTAAGAAATTAACATTTACATTTGCATTTAGTGATTTAGCAGACGCTTTTATCCAAAACGACTTACAAATGAGGACAATAGAAGCAATCAAAATCAACAAAAGAGCAATGATATACAAGTGCTATAACAAGTCTCAGTTAGCTTAATGCAGTAGCGTAGCAAGGTTTTTAAAATCATATAATAAATAAATAAATAAATAGAATAGGAAAAGAATAAAGCAAGTTAGTGTTAGAGGCCTTTTTTTTTTGCATTTGTTAAATGTATAATAAATAAAAAAGAAAACAAATACATAGAATACAAAAAGATTAGAGAAGCTAGTGTTAGTTTCTTTTTTCTTTTTTTAAGAAAACTAGCTGTTAGTAAATAAATAGAGTGCAAGTCTAAAAGGGGCATTTTTTTTAAAGAATAGAATTAGAATAGAGATTATATAATTAAAGAAGCTAAGAAATTTCTTAAGATAAATTTGTAAGAATGTTCCGATGTGCGATTATCGATTATTTTCTTAAGAACATCTTATTTTTTTCCGTAAGAAAATGACAGATTTAACATTAAAGAGGGTAAAGAATACTAATTTATAAATATTTTAATGCATTTTATTCATTTGTTTTTAAATTAAAATCAATATCTAAAATGTTTGAATGTATTTATTTTAATTTTTATTATTATAATACAAATCTTGTAATAAATAATAGGTAATATACAAAATGTGTGATTTTTAAGAAGATTATTTTGAAGAATTTGTCTGTTTTTTTTTAAGAACATGCTTAAGCAATTAAATAAATTTTCATTTATTTTGGGAAAATAAATATGTTACCACAATATATTACAAAATATTATTATATTTTTTTTCTTAACCAACAATATAAGGAAAAAATTGACAGTTAAGAAGTTTTTTGTTTTATTCTTAAGAACTCTGTTTGCACAAATTACAACACAATGTTTTGTTAGCTTGAAAATACTGAATAATTGTTTACAGTTAATTTTAATATTTTTAATCAGTCTTTTGAAATCTGTTGGAATGCATCAGTTTTGTGCTAATTGTATGTATAAATGTATGTGAACTTTTATGAATGCTGTCATAATTTAATAAATACTTTTTCTGCATTAATTACACTACTTATTAACATTATTATAAAAAAAAGTTTACATAACGAAGGGGGAGGGGCTATCAGACTCCAATTATGAATGATAAAATAACCTTATATAATTCATAAACTACATGGTTGAGTGCGTGCATAAATACATAATGTATGAGTGCATAGTGTATAGTGCATCATTTGGGACTAATTACAATGGATATGCATTTGTTGCTGCCATAAATCGATCCGCCCTTTTCGCAGAATTTTGTACCCGACCAAACTTACACACTCACAGAACAGACGTTTGGGAAAAGAAGCAGAAGCCATTCACCTCATTAGAAGTCAGTGTACCATCAGAATGATGTCAAAACTGGTATTTCAAGGTAAAAAAAAAAAAAAAAAAAACCTTAAAGTTGCTTAAAGCTGTTGATCTAGAGTCAGTTTTCTTGTCCCACTGATGTTTAAAAGCATAGTTCAAACATTTACTCATGTTGTTTAATAGTAGTGTGAACTTTAAGAATTGTGCGTGAACACGCTTGGGGAAGTCGTGGCCTAGTAGTTAGAGAGTGTGACTCCTAACCCTAAGGTTGTGGGTTTGAGTCTCGGGGCGGCAATACCACGACTGAGGCACCTTGAGCAAGGCACCGAACCCCCAACTGCTCCCCGGGCGCCGCAGCATAAATGTATGCCCACTGCTCCGGGTGTGTGTTCACGGTGTGTGTGTGTTCACGGTGTGTGTGTGTGCACTTTGGATGGGTTAAAAGCAGAGCATGAATTCTGAGTCACCATACTTGGCTGTATGTCACGTCACTTTTTTTTCACTTTCACTTAGTGTCATTTCCATGACAACCAAATCAGTCACACCCAACTGCATGTCAGCCAGTGTTGCCAACTTAGTAATTTTTTTGCTAGATTTAGCAACTTTTCAGATTGCCCTAGCAACTTTTTCTTCCAAAAGCACCTACAGTAGCAACAAATTTAGCTATTTTTAAAAATTTATTTGGCAACTTTTAGCAACTTTTGATAATTGATTCAAACGATAAAAAGATACACATTTTCCATCTAAATTAAACAAAAAGAGAAAACCAAAGATACCTAGCAGTACACACATCATGTGAATTAAGTTAACTGCTATTTGAAATTGTTCAGTAGTAATTAGGTGTGTTCGTTTTGAAACAGTGCTGCGCAGACCTGTCAGTGTATGACATCAAAGTAGCGTGAGAGCTAATAGATTGCAGACGGATCAGCATGATTTCAAATCGCTTTCACAGTGCTTTGATGTCAAACACCGATCGGTCTGCACAGCGCTGCTTCAAGTCGAACACACTTATTATGATAAACCTTGTTAAGTAGTAGCTTGTACCTGTGATTGTTGATCAGTTAGTTGATCTAATAAAATGGAAAAGGTAGTAAATTTCCAAGACTTTATCTGTTATCCATTATCCATTGTAAACCCGTAAACCGAAAACATAAAATACAGAACGTAATTTAAAATGCAGGTGAAAAACCTGTGAAAAATAAATATGGAAAATTCCTTCATATAGTATACTTTATTTTTTTTTACAGACATTTCTTACAGTGTAGCATACTAACAAACTACTAATACACTGCTTAAAACTATTATTGTTCAGCCAATAATTAAAATTATCCCATGATTTACTCACCCTCAAGTCATCCTAGGTGTATATGACTTTCTTCTTTCAGACGAATCCAGTCGGAGTTATACAAAAAAATGTCCTGGCTCTTCCAAGCTTTAAGAGTGTTTTTTTTGTTGTTGTTGTTGTTTTTTGTTGTTGTTTTTTTTATAGTGAATAAAGGCCTCCTGTAGCAAATGGATGCATTTTAGTAAAAAAAAAAATCCCTATATAAAGTTATATAAACCGTAATCTCTAGCTTCCGCTAACTGTTGCACACTCATTTACAATAGAAAGCCTTTCTGTTGTTTTTTTGTTTGTTTTTTGTTTTGTTTTGTTTTTTACTGTGATTACTTGAAATCATTGTTGTTTTAGTATAATTGATATTGATAACCCCTAGATTATAGTTTTTGTCAATATTTTGACAAAATTTTTATTTTTATATTTTCATTTACATTTTAAAATTTTAGTAATTTTGTTGTTTTTTTTAAATATGTCTATAATTCTTATTTAAGTTTGTTTTAATTATAAATTGATTAATGATGCCTTAAAATAAGATTTTTATATTTGATTTTACTACAATGAATCAGTAAGAAATTAGTAAAACGTCTTCAGAGGTGAGGAAGAAATAAAATATGGGATTTATTTACTAAATGCCTGCAGTGCATTGTGTATTTAATATAATAACAGTTTTTGAGAGCATAAAGTTTTTTTTTCTCCATGCATTAAAGCGGACTGGATTTTTGAAGCTTAAAAAAAGGACAAAAGCACCATAAAAACAAGCCAATTTATACGCTATAATTCATCTGGAAAGAATACCACACAGAGAAAGGGTGTCAGCCCATTAAAGCAGTCTTGCTTTCTCATTGGAAATGTAATCTGATCGTCCATGTAAAGAATTGCATTTCTCCCACTTAGAGTTGCACTTGGTGACCATTACTGTGGCAGCTTGTTTTTGTGACTAGTGTACATCTGTGGAAAAAAGGCAAACTGTCAAGCTTTCAGCATGGAGTTTTGTTATTTCTCTTCAGTTTTCTTCAGTGTGAAACTCAGAATATTTAATGTTGATTATATGAAGCTGTGTAATAAGAGACCATTTTCAATCACAGTCCAAAGAGAGAAGTGAAAAACTCCTTTAAGGTAAAAGTATCTGAAGCATGCAAGCAGTTCAAGTCAGTTATAATGTTCTGTTTTATACAGTAAATATGTTTTATCAATATATTATTTAAAAAATCTTTAAAATAGTTTCTTTCTTAGTGTGTGGTGAAGTAGCTGTTTTGTTTGCAAAAACTCATATTTGTCAAATGTACCTTTTATGCTAAATAATAAATAATTTCTTTTGTTTGCAGAAATGCTGTGCACACAAGAAGAGAGAGTCCAATCAAAGGACATCAGCAACATCCAATTAGGAAATCTGAGAACTTTATTCTTAAAATTTGAAAAGGTGAGACAAAGTGTGTGTGTGTGTGTGTGTGTGTGTGTGTGTGTGTGTGTGTGTGTGTGTTCTGTGGGTGTGTGTGTGTGTATGTGTGTGTGTGTGTGTGTGTGTTTCTTTTTATATTTTTTTTATTAAATATAATTAAATTAAATATATTTTTGCATACATTTGTGTGTGTGTGTATGAAAATATATTTAAGTTACAATGGGAACTTGCAAGATTTTAATATAAAAAAAAAAAACAATCTGTGAAACTGCAAAAACACGCTATACAAAAATATCAGGCTATTTTGGCTAAAAGAAATTATAATTAATCGCATGTATAAAATTACAGCATATGAAACGTGTGACAACCTGCAACCTGACATTTATGTAAAATACTCTTATGCTAAGAACCAGGGGCGTCACTAGGCCCTTTTTAGGGGGGCTTCAGCCCCCCTAAACTTTTGCCCAGCCCCCCTAAAAAATAATTTGATTAATTAATTTGTGATCGCTTCAGTCCCCTTTAAAAACTCATTTGAAACGGCCGCATGCTGCGTCAAGTTTCGGCTCCTCCCCTGATCTGAGTCTGCATGAATTCAGGGCGTTTTTCAATCCGCAGGGGCGCCGATCAGAGCGAACATCAGAGAGTACAAGGTGTGTGTGTGTGTGTGCATTTATTGATAGATTGCTATGATATGACATCTGCATTGGTGCAGTTCTTGTAATTGCAGTTTACATAATGTTACTGGATAATACACAGTTCGGTTTCTCATCCAATACCATACGTCTTCACTGCATTCACCTTCAGCCCTTATCACAGTGTGATAGTAGTTTTTTTCTTCCAACAAAAATGAAGCGATTAACACCCATGAAAACGTACTTTAGAAAAACGATCATAATTTATTTTAATTTACTTTATTATTGTGTATTTTGGCATTACATTATGCAGCCATGCACAGAAAATGATTAAGACACACATCATTGTCTGAAAGCACTAAAGGGCACAGAGAGAAACATCATGTGGAGTTATTTTGTTTTGTATTATTAAATATAATTTTGTATTAAGTAATAATTAATCATTAGTGTATCATGATACATATATTAGAGTAAGAGACGAATAGAGTAAAGGGATTTTTTTTTAAGTAATTGATTTATAGAAGTGGCAAATTGATAATTTATGTTGTTATTTTTAATAAATAGAAATAAATATAGAACAGATTAAACAAATTGCCAATAGACAATTACATGAATACATGTTTTGTCTATATTCTTAATGAATATTAGCTTGTTAGTTAAATGATTTGAAATTAAATAAATTTTCAGGGGGTGACTTGATGTATAACCAACGCAACCGTATTGTTGATTATAAAGGCTAAAAAGCTAAAAAAAAATAATAATAATAATAATTTATATTTCATTGTAGATGGATATACAACATTTTTTTCTTGTCGTGCGGGAGTAGGTCTGCAAATGAGCAAGTCAGTTGAGAATAGAACGTAGACAGCCTCTCACACACAATACCACTGTGTTCCCAAGATTCACTGCAGTCATTGAACCCTTATGTTGTGTAAGGGTGGTTTCCCTACAGTGGTTCAGGCTGTAGGATTGCCGAAGGACTAAAGAAATGTTATCAGCACGATGGTATAAAACTGTACATTTCTAGTCTGTTACCACCCACTGCCACTTATACCAACGACGGAAATAAGCGGCAGTTACAATAGCTAAATATGTGGGAGAGCGTTGCTATTAAGTGACTTTATTGTATTGGCAATAGGTAGCACTTCAAAGTTAATATTGAATCAAGATTAGTTAGCACATAATTAATAATTGAAATGGTTTAAATAACAATATTTTGTTATGGTTACACTTGAATTGGTTACAAAATAGATGAAGGATGGTAAAACATATAGTTAAATGTACCTAACATGTATGTAAAATATTACCTGAGAGAGAAAGAGAGAGTGGAAGATAGAGAGAGGGAGAAAAAAGAGGGAGAGAGGGCAGAGGGCAGAGCCCTGAGAAGAGAGCTCCAGCAAAGAAAAGAGTCAGCAAAGAAAAGCCAGCCGAGAGAAAGAGCCAGAGCAACATTTACAGTCTTCTTTTATCCCTTCCTTGACCATGTGACTGAAACCCAAATGTGAGACATTCAAACTGACCAATCAGCAGACTGCAGCTTCACCCACTGTGCAAAAGGTGTGACAATTAGCAGACCCCCGATGTATAAACATGTTGGCCTACAGGCCTTGATCGATATCAGCAATTCTGTGCCTTCAGGAATGCCAAATGGCCCTTTTGTTACTCAAGATAGTTTGGGACAGGAAAACATAAGTCTTTGATAATTTTTGACCCTACAGTTGTTTTAATTGTCTGCCAATTTCCACGTACATTTCACGAGAAAAAGCAGTGGTATCGTCAAAGGATAAACATGAATGTCCTAATAATGAATCAGGAAGTCTCCATTGTAAAAAAAAATATATATATATACATTCCCAACTCGAAATTTTCTAGTGACTGGGCACATCTAAATTTTTCTTTTTTCTTTTTTTTTTACAGTGTTGTATATGGCTCAGTCAGTACTTCTACTCCCATATATGAAATACAGGGAATACAATGGAATAGTGGTTTACAATAAGGTTAGTAGTATACAACCCTACCCTAATAGTCAAATAATATATATTTTTTTTAATCATACCCTTATTGGGGGCTGAGCCCCCCTAAAATGAAAATCCTAGAACACAGCTGTATGTTTCATTTCAAGACTGCCTTCATTATATACAGAGGTGTTTTTCTTGCATGAGTTTATGTAAGTATTGTTTTTTTGTGTTGACACGTTTATCCAGCAAGCAAAAATATTACGATTTAATAATTTAGATTTTATAATTTTAGATACTGTATTTAAAATAGTTTTTTTTTAAACCATGGTCACCTGAAATCAGTGTTTTTTTAGTATCATTGATATACTATTATAGATTTTCTCATTATTTTGAATTAGATTTTTTTTCTGTTTTCTTTTAAATGTACACTTTTTGTGTGTGTTTTTTCTGTCATTTTTATTAAATTTTTTTAAATATATCTATAGTTCTTATTAATTTTTTTTAGTTTTAAAATAAGTGATGACTCAGCAACTAGCTGAAATAAAATTAGATTTTTATATTTTACTTCAGCTATCATTTATATTATTTCATTATTATATTATTTTGTTATTTCAAGTAAATTAATTTTAGTTTTAGTTAACGATAATATCCCCACTTGAAACTTAAAATATAATAAACTTTTAAAATGAATTTGAACTGAAATAAAAACCTTAATCTTATTTTATTTTAGCTAGTCACCAAGGCAATATTTTTCATTTTCATTTACTTTAAATTGATGTAAATAAAAATTATTATTTTAATTAGGGGTGCACAATAAATATCGGCCGATAATTAATGCTCATCTCGTCAGTTCTCTAATCAGCGGTAAATTCCATCAGGTGCGTGATTTCACAATGAACAGCTGTTGCTACACAGAGCCGTTGTTGATTAGAGACTCGCTTCACTGACAAGATGCGCATTAATTATAGGCCGATATTTATCGTGCACCCCTAATTATAATTAATTATATATATTATTAGTAATAAAAATTAATTAAAAAAACTACATAGACAAAAAAAAAACACTAGTAAAAATGACAAAAACACAACAAAAATTCTAAAACTTTAACTACAATTAAAATGAAACCAGAAAATATAAAAATATAAAATATGAATTAACAAATAAATATTAATAAAAACTATAGTTGAATCAACAATACTAAAATAACACCAGTTCTCAGTGAAGTTGCCGTATGTTTTCATTTGATCTCTTTAAGTGACCCTTACGAAAAAGAAGTTTATTCAAGTGTGCTATTAGTATACTTATTTTAAACTAAAAAATAGGAAAGTATACTATTAGTTTACTTTTTATGTACTTCTCAGAAATGGGCTTTATGTACTTCTAAGATATATACTTATAATGACAATTAAGTATACTTGACTTATACTTACAAAAAGTCAAAATATACTTGAACTTTACTTAAGTATACTTAATAAAATAAACTTGAAGTATACTACTTTTTGGTAAGGGGAGGCTTGCAGACTCTGCTTCATATTCCTGTAATGCCTTCGTCCCTGTGTCTGACATCACCACTCCAGCAATGCAGTTTTTCAGCGCAGCAGCAAATGCATTGCGAACGTCCCGTGCATCTGCGCTTCTCATTCACTCTCACGGTCTCTGACACGAGCATGGATGAGGCAATGCTGGGTCCGATCACGGCGCAAGTTCTGAGCGCCGTTAAAGGCCAAATTCAGTCTCAGTCTCAATCTCCCCTCTATCGGCGCTGCTGTCCCGCCGACTGGATTAAAAAAAACATCAAGAAGAAAGAGTGCTGCTTTTATGTGGAGAATGGCAGGTATGAGGAGCATGTTTATATGATGAATTAACCCTATAAATCCTACTGTATCATATTTGATATGATCAAACTTTGTTGAAAAACTTCACAATCTGCTCCAATCCTTCTGTCGTCTGATTGATAGTTTAGACTTTTTTTAGCAAGTTAAAGCCTTTTAATCTAATTGTACAAAAGTCCAGCTTCAGCTCGTGCTTCACGTGTCTTTTTACTGTCAAATCTTTACAGATTTTTATCAAGTAAACATAAGAATAACGAGTTATATTTCCAGATGAACACTTACTGGACTGAAGCATTTTTTTTTTTACTTGATTACCCATCGTGTTTTAGAAAAACCCTTTTGATTCAAATATGATCATCAGGCTTTTGAGGAACATTTATTTATTCATCTCTCAATCATCATCGTATTGCTTTGCATTATATGGTCATAAAACTAAGCATTGAAATATCATCTTACTAAGACATATTATTGGAGATACAGAGTGACGACTGATATTTATATCATTTTATGTAAGTTTCTGTTATACTGTTATATATTTATATTTTTTTTTGTTTGTTTGTGTTAGAATTTCATCCCTTTTATGTCCATATAAATATCAGCATCTGCATTACATATTTTTGCTCAGTTTGTAATAAAAAAAAGTTCATCCTCGAGTTTGAGCTCCATATTCTCACTATATTATACATATTACATGAGCCATGAACCCTGGTGTATCAAATATAATACAACATTCAAATAAATAAATAAAATATATTCATGGTGATATATGTATATGATTTTTAATATTTTGTCTAAACTGTTCCTTTTTAAAATACATATATATATATATATATATATATATATATATATATATATATATATATATTTCTGACTATTATTTCATGTCATTATTATTTTTTATAATAATAACAATTTACTCATCCAAACATGTATGACTTTTTGAGCCAAAATATGTTTTGCAGAATATCTGAGCTGCTGTTTTCCCATGCAGTGACATTTTTATTGTTGAGCTCCAAAATTATGCATAAAATTATCCTGACTTGTGCATTGTATATTTAGTTAAACTATTCTTTTTAAAGTTGTTCTGTGTGTTTAAAATATGAAGTATAATTAGTAAAAGTATAATGAAGTACGTACTACAAGAAAATAATATTTCAGTCTTTCTACTTAAAAATGTAATGTTTAATTCAATGTGTTACTGTCATTCCTTTGTTATTATTTGTGAAATTTACTAGCAATTTAAAATCATTTCAAACTTAATCAACACCTGATGCTTTCAGTGTATGCAACTAAAGATCACGTGTATACACTCCTGTTGGATTCTGTGTGTAGTTCAGCAACATTTGGACAATATGTGCAGTGCGCGTGTTGTTGGGCTGTAACTCATGTGTGGATAACATGGATTACTGTTGACAGGGAGGGGATCTGTAAGTGTGGTTACCCAAAAGACAAGCACTGTGAGGACCCCATCAAACCAGAGGACTATGTGGGGGAGCAGTGGGACAGACACAGACACACCAAAGAGGCACCCACCGACGCTTTTGGAGATATCAGCTTTGGGGGACTTGGACAGAAAACCGGAAAGGTAAAATTTGATTCGAGCAGACCTCCTGCGTGTTATAGATGTTTAAAGTATATTATTTCACCACAAAGTGAAAATGTGCTGATGATTTACTCACCCTCAGGCCATCCGAGATGTAGATGAGTTTGTTTCTTCATCAGATTTGGAGAAATGTAGCATTGCATCAGTGTCTCATCAATGGATGCTCTGCAGTGAATGGGTGCCGTCAGAATGAGAGTCTAAACATCTGATAAAAACATCACAATAATCCACAGCACTCCAGTCCATCAGTTAACATCTGGAGAAGACACAAGCTGAAACAAATCCAGCAATAAGACGGTTTTAACTTCAAACTGTCTAAAATACAAGTCCATAATCCATAAAAACTCTTCCTCCAGTGAAAAAGTGCATCTCCTGTTGTCTCTCACATCAAAATCCAAACACATATTTGTTTTGAGCTGTTTTGGCTGTGCAGATTTCTCTCCTGATTCAGTGTTATTATGGATTATAGACTCATATTGAAATGACGGTTTCAAGTTAAAAACGTCTTAATGCTGGATTTGTTTCAGCTTTTAACTTCTCCAGATGTGAACTGATGGACTGGAGTGCTGTGGATTATTGTGATGTTTTTATCAGCTGTTTGGACTCTCATTCTGACGGCACCCATTCACTGCAGAGGATCTAGAATTAAATTTTTGAACTCATAGAAGGGCTTCTGTGGTGTGTGATTAGTATGTTCGGGTGTCGTCGGATACGCCCTGTGAGATTCTGTACCAGCTGATGACAGACTGCTGGAAACTGCGTTCGCCCAACCTGCTGATATCAGTGACCGGCGGAGCCAAAAACTTCAACATAAAGCCTCTCCTGAAGGAAAAGTTCCGTCGAGGCCTCATCAAAGTCGCCCAGACCACAGGTACAGCAACCTGCATAAGAAAACTAAATGACCACATAGCTCTAGACATAAAGGTGGAGATATAGTACATCCAACTTTATCAGCTTACATACAGTATACTCATGTAAAGTAATTAGTGCTGTCAGTTAATCAGTAATTAATCACATGATGTTTCGATTAATTAATCTAATTAATCACAAGTAATCGCAAAATAAATTTGACTGTGAAAATAGCCACAAAAGATTATTTAAAGCTATTTTCATGTTAATTGAGAAAATATCAAGTAGACATCACAAATTGTAGCTTTAGAAATATTTTATTTGATTCAACATAAAAATGTATTACACATAAACATTTAGAATTAAACTATGGAACATAAAAGAAGATAATTTGAGGAACATCTCAGTATTTTTTGTTTGTACAATGAAAGTCATTGGTAACAGTCTTCAAAATACCTTCTTTTATGTTCCACAAAAGAAAGTAAGTCATTCAGGTTTGAGTAAATGATGACAGAATTAAATATTTTTGGGTGAACTATCCCTTTAATGTTTTTATTATTATTGTTGTTATTATTATTATTATTATTTTAATTAAATGATACTCTTGAATAAGAAACTAAATCTGCCAGCAGGTGGTGGTAAATGTCTTTTATGATTATTTTTTTATTAAGTGTTATTCATTCAGGAATGAAGTAAACGGCTCTCTTTATGAATAGGCCTTTGAATCATTGATTCAAACGATTCGTTCAAAACGCGGATGCATTCTGAAACTAAACAACGCTGTGCCGCTCGGAAACGCGAAACGATTCATCTATGGCTTTAAAGGTAATATGTTCTCTGCAAAACTGAGCAAAAACATAATATTGTGTTTAAAATATAACAATATTAACTTCTTATTTACTGAGCTGTTGTATAAAATCACATTTAAACTCAGGAGAGAAACAGCACTCATCTGAAATTACTCTCGCTGCTCCTGTGATATCGTTTGATCAAATAAATGCAGTCTTGGTGAGCTGAAGAGACTTCTTTCAAAAACAGAAAAATAATCTTAATTAATTATTTATTAATTATTAACATTTGACCGCCAGTGTGTAACCTTGAAATATCTGTTTTTATCAAATTTATCCCAGATCTGATTAATATTCCTGATCAGCCAGATCCTATTTCTTTTTAATTTTATTTAAAGTTTTTGTAATTTTGGTTTGTGTTTAAGTCATTTTATTACTTTTATTTTATTTTTATTTTTTTATATACAGTTTTCATACAATTTTAGTTTTATATAAATAAAATAAATTATAAAAACAATTAATACTTATTTTATTTCAACTAATGACATTTTTTATGGTTTTAGTTAACCATAACAACCCTGGTTAGAACCGCGTTCAGTTCGATTCAATTTACTCTCACAGAGGAAAAGTGATTTTGCATTTATTTTTTACGTAAGTATATACAATAAAAACACACTCATGCTGCCATTAAACAGTATCACCAAAAAATGATTGCACATAACAAAAGCTTGTCTGTGATGCCTTAAATGGTAAATATGTAGGTAGCTTGCCAGGTTTGTCTATAGCTGACACTGACTGAAAATGAGAGAATTAGAGCATGTGTGTGCAACCATCACAAACTTGATTTTGCGGTTTGTGATGGTTGCACACACATGCTCTAATTCTCTCATTTTCAGTCAGTCGGTTTGTGTTGACATGCTTTTTCAGGTGCATTACACAGGTTAGACTTATCTAGTAGAACTGCACTTCTCTAGTTACAATGCTTTGCGTGTGGCAGGTGCGTGGATCCTGACAGGAGGGACACACACTGGTGTGATGAAGCATGTGGGGATGGCCGTGCGAGATTACACACTCAGTAGCGGTTTGACGGAGGGACAGATCGTCGTCATCGGTGTGGCACCCTGGGGAGTCATTCACAAACAAGAAGACCTCATCAATCCTAAGGTCACGCTGCAAACAGTAGGAACAACCCCAGATCATTTAAGCTATTGCTGTGACTCAAAAAAAAAAAAAGCATGCTGATAACAACGCCAGGTTTATGGGTTTGATTCCCAGGGAATGCATGAAGTAACAAAGCGTTTACCTTGAATGCAATGTAAGTCGCTCTGCATAAAAGCATCTACCAAATGCATAAATGTAATTATAAATTTGCATACTTAAGAGATTCTCAAACGTTTTTTTGGGTTGAACCTTTTAGGTTGAATATTTTTTTTTTGTTTTTTTTTTTATATTTTTTAAGAGCAGTTTTGTGTTTTCGGTTTTTTGTTGTTTTTGTCATGTGGCAGAAAAACAAATAAAATATTTCACCTTTTTTAGAAACTGTTTTATTATGATTGCTATTTCTTTTTAATTATTTCAATTTTACATTTTTATAATTTAATCAATTATTAGCCTTTCATCGACTCACAAAGCCCTTGCAGTTTCCTCACAAACCCCAGTTTCTGAGCAATAATGCACATGATTCACTGAATCAGAGTTTTGAATCGATTCATTGAAATGAAGAGGCTTGAAATGATTAACAGAAATGGATCAGATTCAACAACTCCAAATAAGTTTTAGGTTAATGGTCACATGACAAGCAGGTAAACGAATAAAATATATCATATAGCTTTAGTAATTGTACTTTTGATTGATTTTATTGTAAAATAATTTATTTTAATTTTGCATTTTTGTGTGTGTGTGTGTGTGTGTGATTTAATTATTAGCTTTTCATCAACTCACAGACCCTTTGCAGTTTCCTCACGAACCCCGACTAAAACATCTTAGATTTTTTGAATCATTGAAATGAACAGGTTTGATATGATTAACAGAAATGAATCAAATTCACCAACTCTAATACTATTTTTGACATGAATCAGTTTTGGGTTAATGGTCACATGACATGCAGGTAAACAAATAAAAAATTTTTTTTTTCAGAAATATATATATATTTTAAATTATTTAAATTTTTATGATTTAATTAATTATTGAGATTTCCTGGTCTATGAGAGCCTTTTTGTTTTTGCGTCATGATGCACAAGTTTTAAATCGAATCATTGAAATGAACAGCAATCCAAAATGAAATTCACTAATTCTAATGCCATTTTTACTTGCATTGAAGATCAATAATATTAATCAGTATATTAGTATACAGAGTTATCATACTCACAAAACAAATCTAATGCCACAGACTTTGGGAAACCTAATTAGAAGTGCATTAAAATCACAAACAATACAAATTAAAGTACAATGTTGTTTAATTTAAAATCCCCATATCCTATATCATTGCAAATATATTATAAAGCTGGTACTGCTTGACACTGCATGTTAAACCAGACCTACTTACAGTAGCTATTATGTTGATAACCGCAGGCTGAAATTGATGCTATTATTGATTTTATAACAACAGTGTTTTCCGGGATCTTGTCTTGTCTGTTTTAGGGTAATCTCCCTGTGCAATACTCTCTGGACGAGCAAGGTCAGGGTCTTCTCTCCTGTCTCGATATCAATCACACTCACTTCCTGCTGGTGGATGATGGCACTCGCGATTATGGAGTTGAGATTGAGCTGCGGGCTCGTCTGGAGAAACACATCTCTCAACAGTCGCTGGGAAATAGAGGTGCAGTGTTGAGGAAGCTTCACCAAATACAGATTACTCCTAATTTAACAGAACTGGTTTTTGCGATCAGAGCAGTAATTATATGGCAAAAGTTCAGCCAGGGAATATACTGTAGGTCAGACTTTATGTAAAAAGTACAGTACAGTAAAAAGTTTAGCAGTTTAGGGTTGTTGAGATTTTTAATGTTTTTCATGGCTTTTGCTCACCTGCATTTATTTGGTTAAAAATACAGTAATATTGTGAAATATTATTACAAATTAAAATAACTGTTTTCTATGTGAATAAATAGTAAAATGTAATTTATTCCTGTGATCAGTTACTCCAGTCTTCAGTGTCACATGATCTTTCAGAAATCATTCTAATATGCTGATTTGCTGCTCAAAAATATTTCTGATTATTATCAATGTTGACAACAGTTGTGCTGCTTCATATTTTTGGGGAAACCCTGATGCATTTTATTTTTCAGGATTCACAGATGAATAGAGAGTTCAAAAGAACAGCGTTTATTTGAAACAGAAATCTTTTGTAACATTATAATGTGACCCTGGAGCACAAAAGCAGTCTTAAGTTGCACAGAGATATTTGTAGCAATAGCCAACAATACATTGTATGGGTCAAAATTATTGATTTTCCTTTCATGCAAAAATCATGAGGATATTAAGTAAAGATCATGTTCCACGGAGATATTTTGTAAATTTCCTACCATAAATATATAAAAACTTCATTTTTGATTAGTAATATGCATTGCTAAGAACTTCATTTGGACAACTTTAAAGGTGATTTTCTCAATATTTAGATTTTTTTTTTGCACCCTCAGATTCCAGATTTTCAAATAGTTGTATCTCAGCCAAATATTGTCCTCCTAACAAACCATACATCAATCGAAAGCTTATTTTTGTATGTGAAAAATTGACACAAATGTATTTACTGTCACTTTTCATTATTTAATGCATCCTTGCTGATTAAAAGTATCAATTTCTTCCAAAAAGAAAAATCTTACTGAACCCAAACTTTAGAACAGTAATGTGTTTTGTAGAAATATAGGCAACCATACACATATGTTTATAGAAAGGCTTGATAGTAACACAACTTTTATACATTATATGTAAGAAATTATTGAAACTGAATACAATTAATGCATGAGGTAATTTTATCACTTTTAATTGTCATGTTCATTTATAGGCCTCTCTTGCTGCCTCTGATGGATTTCAATACAAAAAAAAAAAAAATCTTTTTTTGAACCAGTTCATTGGAATGAACAGTTCACTAAAACGAATCAGACTTTCTAGCTCTACTATAATGCTGTCACATAACTTTAGTTAGGTTTCTGTCCTGTGTGGATTTTTTAAATTAGCCTTTTATTTTGAGCACAAATCTGCTCAAAACTTACAGTAAACTAGCATACAGATGTCCTCAAACAACCGCATGACTGCTAAAAGCCACAGAATTGATTTCATGGCTCTTTACTATTGTTCATTGGTCATCTGTGAAGTGTGTTTTGTGTTTGTCTTTGCACCAGAGAGTGGAGTGACGATACCGGTGGTCTGTGTGGTCTTGGATGGCGGTCCAGGAACGCTAAACGTGAGATTTTAAAGTCATCAGTTTCACAGATCACAGTGAAATGTTCTTTCGTTAAGCCTAATTCACATGGTTATTCACAGACCATGTACAATGTGATGCTGAACCACACGCCGTGTGTGGTGCTGGAGGGCTCTGGACGCGTGGCGGACGTCATCGCTAAGGTGGCGGATCTGCCCGTGTCAGAGGTCACTCTGGACCTTATCAAACAGCTCATGGAGAGGTTTTTTGGACAAGAGTACAAAGAATTTACTGAGGTGAAGGTCATCGAGTGGACCAAGAAGGTAACAGACAAATTGTTCTTATTTAGAACTAATTCAGTAACAAAGTTTGGGTTCGGTACTTTAAAAAAAAAAAATGAATGAAGTCTCTTCTGCTCACCAAGGCTGCATTTATTTGATTAAAAATACAGTGAAAATTGTGAAATATTATTACAATTTAAAAGAACTGTATACTATGTGAAAATATAGTGATATATATAATATATAATATATCATTACTCCAGTCTTCAGTGTCACATGATCTTCAGAAATCATTCTAATATACTGATTTATGATTAATAACAATGTTGAAAACAGTTGTGCTGCTTCATATTTTTGTGGAAACCATAATTCATTTATTTTTAAGAGTCTTTGATGAATAGAAAGTTCAAAAGAACAGGATTTATTTGAAATATAAATCTTTAGCAACATTATAAATGACTTTACTGTCACTTTTGATCAAATAATGCATCCTAGTTAAATAGAAGTATTAATTAAATTAAAAAAATAATAATTTACTTACCCCAAACTTTTGAATCGAAGTGCCCTGTAGTCTGATTCATGAACCAATGAGCCAAATGTTTTAATGAATATATATATATATATATATATATATATATATATATATATATATATATTACAAATAAATAAATACACACATACAAATAAGAGTTCATTTTCAATTTTATGTGCTAGCATTACATATAATTTAAAGCGGAATTAATGATAGCAGAATTGTTTGCCATAATTGTATATATACACAGTGGGTACGGAAAGTATTCAGACCCCCTTAAATTTTTCACTCTTTGTTATATTGCAGCCATTTGCTAAAATCATTTAAGTTCATTTTTTCCTCATTAATGTACACACAGCACCCCATATTGACAGACAAAAACACAGAATTGTTGACATTTTTGCAGATTTATTAAAAAAAGAAAAACTGAAATATCACATGGTCCAAAGTATTCAGACCCTTTGCTGTGACACTCATATATTTAACTCAGGTGCTGTCCATTTCTTCTGATCAGTCCTTGAGATGGTTCTACACCTTCATTTGAGTCCAGCTGTGTTGATTATACTGACTGGACTTGATTAGGAAAGCCACACAGCTGTCTATATAAAGACCTTACAGCTCACAGTGCATGTCAGAGCAAATGAGAATCATGAGGTCAAAGGAACTGCCTGAAGAGCTCAGAGACAGAATTGTGGCAAGGCACAGATCTGGCCAAGGTTACAAAAAAAATTCTGCTGCACTTAAGGTTCATAAGAGCACAGTGGCCTCCATAATCCTTAAATGGAAGACGTTTGGGACGACCAGAACCCTTCCTAGAGCTGGCCGTCCGGCCACGGGGAGAAGAGCCTTGGTGAGAGAGGTAAAGAAGAACCCAAAGATCACTGTGGCTAAGCTCCAGAGATGCAGCCGGGAGATGGGAGAAAGTTGTAGAAAGTCAACCATCACTGCAGCCCTCCACCAGTCGGGGGTTTTAGGGCAGAGTGGCCCGACGGAAGCCTCTCCTCAGTGCAAGACACATGAAAAAACACCTGAAGGACTCCAAGATGGTGAGAAATAAGATTCTCTGGTCTGATGAGATCAAGATAGAACTTTTTTGGCCTTAATTCTAAGCGGTATGTGTGGAGAAAACCAGGCACTGCTCATCACCTGTCCCAATACAGTCCCAGCAGTGAAGCATGGTGGTGGCAGCATCAAGCTGTGGGGGTGTTTTTCAGCTGCAGGGACAGGACAACTGGTTGCAATCGAGGGAAAGATGAATGCGGCCAAGTACAGGGATATCCTGGACAAAAACCTTCTCCAGAGTGCTCGGGACCTCAGACTGGGCCGAAGGTTCACCTTCCAACAAGACAATGACCCTAAGCACACAGCTAAAATAAGGAAGGAGTGGCTTCACAACAACTCCGTGACTGTTCTTGAATGGCCCAGCCAGAGCCCTGACTTAAACCCAATTGATCATCTCTGGAGAGACCTGAAAATGGCTGTCCACCAACGTTTACCATCCAACCTGACAGAACTGGAGAGGATCTGCAAGGAGGAATGGCAAAGGATCCCCAAATCCAGGTGTGAAAAACTTGTTGCATCTTTCCCAAAAAGACTCATGGCTGTATTCGATCAAAAGGTGCTTCTACTAAATACTGAGCAAAGGGTCTGAATACTTAGGACCATGTGATATTTCAGTTTTTCTTTTTTAATAAATGTGCAAAAATGTCAACAATTCTGTGTCTTTCTGTCAATATGGGGTGCTGTGTGTACATTAATGAGGAACAAAAAAAATGAACTTAAATGATTTTAGCAAATGGCTGCAATATAACAAAGAGTGAAAAATTTAAGGGGGTCTGAATACTTTCCTTACCCATTGTGTATATATATATATACATACAGTACATATAGTGTAAAATAAGAATTAGTACAAACATAATTTAATATAAAATATAATTGAATGATAGCGGAATATATATATATATATATATATATATATATATATATATATATATATATATACACACACACACACAAAATATAAGTATATGAAATATAAGCAATCTCAGAAGAGTTGAATAAGATGTATCTTAAGCGGTGAATGTTTGTTTTTATTTATATTTTTTGTCTTTCTTTAGATTCAGGACATCATCCGAATGTCTCATTTGCTCACTGTGTTTCACATCGACGAGGATAAAAACAGTGATGTTGATGTTGCCATTCTACAGGCTCTACTGAAAGGTGCAAGTCATCACTTTTCCGATGGCACACGTTCAAGTCTCTGCATTTCTTAATCTGAAATTTGATGACTTACATTTGTTTTTCCGGGCAGAGCCTAATTGTGTTGTGCCGGTAATAGTTGGTTAACTAATGGCAGCTGAGAGTGCATTGAATCTTTAGCTGCTACTCTTTAAAGTGGCCGAGAGCCTATCAGCACTGTTATGCACATTATTTCAAATAACTTTAAGCTTAATGCTGTGTAGTGAACAGTCATGGTGGTTTTGGTATTGTGCAGCTCATTCAGGTTTAAATGCATTCATCCTCCCTTGACAGACTGGAAGCATCTCTGATAGAGGAAGCTATTAGTGCTGGAGCTATAGTGATGATTGGCACATCTCTGAAATGCTATAGAGATTATTTGTGTGGCTTTATTGAGCATTGAAGACTATCACACATGTTTGCTTATAGACACATTTGCCTTGTCTTTGCATAAGAAGCTTGTGAGTGATACAGTTCCTCAGTGCTACACAAAATGTTAAACAGATGTTAGACAGAATGTTTTTTTCTTCCATGTATGATCTTTTGATTCAAGTAAAGCCTGATATATTGTTTCTTTTAGATGAGTATGATTTAATGAACCAGGAAATCTCTAGACATTAAAAAAAAAAAATTATATATATATATATATATATATATATATATATATATATATATATATATATATATATTATATATATATATATATTAAATGAAATTAAATGATCGTCCTGCAGCAGTATTATTTTAGTATTATTTACATACTAATAGAACATTGAATTTCTTTTTTTTTTACTTTTTTTTTTTATACATTTTTTTTTTTTTACGTTTTGTGCTTTTCGCCTTTTTATCAGTTTTTTTTTTTTATTATGTTTCTATTTCTTAAAATATATTTTTAGATATTTAAATTCTTTTTTTTGTTGTCATTTTAGTACTTGGACGTTTTCAGTCAATTCTTTTCAGTAATTTTATTTCTGTTAGTTGCCAAGTTTTTTAAGCTTGTTTTTAATCTAATATTTATATATTCTTTTATTTTAGCTTTATTTCAGTTAATGATTTTAATCATTTTAGTTAATAGTTAACAATGATGACTGAGAATGTTTTACGCATCAATGCAAAACAAGTCTTAAAAGTAATTTTTCCCCCTTGTTCCTCAGGTAAATTTAATCTTAAGAATGTTTTGTTGTTGTTGTTATTGTTGTTTTCTGGAAAACAAGACAAAAATAATAATATTGAATTAATAATGATAAGAAAATTTGTTATTAATTGGCATGAAAATATGTCACAATGCAAAGAATTTCAAAGACCTACTTTCAAATTAAAATTTGAATTTGAAAGTAGGTGTTTTCTTTGTAAAAAATATGATTTAATATTCCTTATTTCTGGTGTGAAATATTACCTGGACATGTTTTTGATTATATATTCCAATAATTATATATTCCATTTAGTTGCCAAGGCAACATTTCAAATTTTTTAAGTTTACTTTTTTTATTTAATATTTTTCTTTTTATTTTATTTCAGCTTTATTTCAATTACCAAAATCTATTTTTAATACTTTAAGTTAAAAATAGCAACACTGTCTTGCAGCACAGTTTATAAAACTATAATCCCTCAAATAGAAAACCTTATAAACGATCGGTGACTTGACTTCAGACCTAAACTTGACCTTGAAACACAAGACTTGAGACTTTTTTTTTTCATTTCTTGGTCAGGAGAAGAAATAAAAAAGACAAACTGTTAAGAATTGTTAAACCTGACACATGTTGTTGCACCTCAGTCCCCAAAAGCGATGAACACGCGGCTCGTCAGTCGCTGGAGAGACAGCTGGAGCTCGCTGTGGCCTGGAACCGCGTCGACATCGCAGAGAGCGAGATCTTCACCGAGGAGATCCAGTGGACGGTGGGTTAAAATAAAGCAAAACCTACCTCAGATAAAGAGATTTACAAACAAAACTAAACTAGAGGATCAAATGGAAACTTTTGTACGCGCCACATACAATTATGTTCATTAAGATTTGCTGAAATACATCATGTTTGTGCACTGCAGATGTTGTTTTAACTTGTTTTAAAATATGACTGTAAGCCAAGCTTAGAAGCCGTGTTATTTTAGTATAATTGATACAATATTATAATTTAGGTAGTTTAGTTTAATATTTTTTTGTTTGTTTGTTTGTTTTTTTTTAAAGTTAGTTTAGTTTTAATGTTTTCATAGTGTGTTTTTGTCAGTTTTTTTCATATGTATATATATATAGTTTTGTTTATTTTGTTTATTAAACAAAACAAAAATTTGAAATATTACCTTGGCAATGATATAATATTCTATTTCATTTAATGTTCATTTTATTTCAAGCAATGACATTTCTTTGTATTTAAGTTTTAGTTCATGTTTTTGTAATTTTGTTGTGTTGTGTTTTTTTTTTTAAATGTCTATGGTTTTTATTAATTTTTATTGATCTTTTTTTTAGTTTTAGTTTATAGGTTTTAATTATTACTTCAACTTAAATGAAATGAAAATGAGAAATATTGCCTTGGCAACAAGCTGATATAAAATAAGTTGACAATTTATTTTATTTCAGGAAATGTTTATTTCATCATCGAATGAAAATGTTTATTGTTTTAAATTTCATTATTTTGTGTGTTTTCATTATTATTATGATTATTTTTAAACATGTCTATATAGTTTTTATGAATTTTTTAGTTTTAGTTGATTTAGTTTTAGTTATTTTAGAACTTTAACTTAAACTAAAATGAGAAAATGAGAAATGTTGCTTGGACAAATAGATATAAAATACATTTTTAGTATTTTTTTTTAGATATTTTATTTTAAGTTTGTGTTAATGTTTATTTTAAGTAATAAATTTTTTTTTTTTTTGTTTTTTTTTAAGGTTTTAGTTTTAGTTAACAATATTAACCCTGCTTAGAAGTCAATAATAATACATTAGGTTGAGTTTGTGGTGATGTTTTTTCCATATCTTTCTCATCTCAGTCCTGTGATCTGCATCCGGCCATGTTTTCTGCGCTGGTGGGCGACAAACCTGAGTTTGTGCGTCTCCTGCTGGAGAATGGAGTGTGTTTGGGGAAGTTTTTGGAGAGTGAAGACATGCTCTGTGAGCTTTACGCCCACCTGCCCTCCTGCTTCTTCCTGCGCAAACTCGCTACAAGAGTCCAGGGTGGAAAAATCCGCAGGGGTCAAGAGCCACAGCCTGGAAGCACAAAGATCTCCTTGAGTCACGTGGCTGAAGAAGTGCGCCACCTGCTGGGGAGTTTCACTCAACCGTTATACGTCCCGTCGTGCTACAAGATGACCAAAGATGATGTCCGTTTAGTGGTAAGTTTAAGAACAGCACACCAAAAACAGCTCCGAAACAAGGACATATAAATAATTTATCGCTTTGGATAAAAGCGTCTGCTAAATGACTGTAAATGTATATATAAATGTAAATATAAATACAAATACAATTAAATTGAATTAATACATTGTTATTTTTTTCACATTACAGCACAGTGTTATTGTAGTATACTTTAATATTAGTATTTATTAATTATTTTTATTTTTATGTTTTCCATCTTCTATTTTAATTTTAGTTCAGTATTAGTAATTTTCTCATGCATGTTTCTTTTTTTTCTTTTTTATTTGTTTTTTTATATATTTCTATTCAAAGGGGTTATATGATGCTGCTAAATAGAACATTATTTTGTTTATTTGTTGTAATGAAATGTGTTTATGTGGTTTAAGGTTTAAAAAAACACATTATTTTCCACATACTGTACATTATTGTTTCTCCTCTATGCCCTGCCTTCTGAAATGCGTCGATTTTTACAAAGCTCATCGGTCTGAAAACCTTGATGCCTTGTCTGGCCGGAGAGACATAAAACCCATTATAAACGTGATATAAACATGATTTCTAGTCGTGTCTTCTTTTGGAAGGCAAAAACAAAGTAGTTTCGCTTTCTCAACGAAGCAGCGTCACACACCGCGGCTGGCTATAGTGAGCAGAGGCCGGAGGCCTAGAGTGAGCCGCGGTCTAGAGTGAGCCACGGCCGGCTTGAGTGAGCAGAGGTGGGTGGCTTGAAGCGGATTCTACGAAGGAGCAGTAACTTGATGTGATGACCCCGGGCTGGACTCCGCTTCGTCCATGGTGAAAGCCGATTCTGCGATCCACAGTGCAAAGTTGATGTATTTCCTCAGCGACCAGCTCAGATCAGCTCCATGAAGAAGCGGATATCGTCCTCTTTTGGAAGGCCAAACAAAGTAGTTTCACTTTCACAGTGAAACACACAGCGTCTATACGACATGGCGGCGGCGGCAACAACAATACTAGAATGAGAATAAAAGGTACGCCTTCTTTCTTTGCGTGAACATCTGGGCGGCTTTATACAAATCTTCCCACATCGTGACGTAGAGATGTGGGGGCGTGTTAGAACGAGCCATTTCAGGGGGGCGTGGACGAGTATTAACTTTTGTAAAGAATATCTCTTTGGATTTGAGACTTTAGTCTTTGCAACTTTACAGATCTTCTTTATTCACCAAGAGCTTGTAACACTCCAAAGAGAAAGGAAAATTTGAAATCGCATCATATGACCCCTTTAACTAATTTATTTTTTGTTGTTAGTTTTAGCAATTTTAATACTTCAACTTTTTAATTTAATTTAATTGGCAAGGCAATATTTAACATTTGAAATTTCAAGATAAATATTTCAAGTTTGTCAGCTAATAGTTATATTTTCATTTTATTTCAATTAACGAAAACAATTTTAATAGTTTTAGTTTAAGTTACCAATAACAACACTGCTGAGGATGAGAATGGTTTTTGCATCAATAGCTACTGACAAAATGTCATTTTGTTCTCTTTTTCATGTAAAGTTAGTTTTAAGGATGTTATTTTTACAGGAAAACAAGACAAAAATAATTCAGTTTAACTAATAAGGTTATGAAAGTGGGTTATTAATTTACATTTAAGCATATACCTGTCCCGTGTATGTTTCTGTTAAGTTCCTGTCCCCATTTACTAGTTCATTTGTCCCAGGTGTTTCCTATGTTCATTGTTTCATTAGTTCCAGGTGTTCCTCATCTTCCCCTCATCAAGTCCTGTGTATTTATAGTGAGTCCAATTCTAACCCTGCGTTCCATTCAGAAGGGCACATCCCTATGCCCTAATCCCTTCAAAGGGTTTACCCTCTGAAGTGAGAGCTTCGAAGGGTTGAAGGGTGTAGGGGACCAAACAACTAAAGTGCCCTTCAGCGTCATAATCACGTGCCCACACAGAGACACCGTCATCATGCAAAGAATCTGCGCAAAGGATCATGGGAGATCAAAGTGTCCATCAATTGTACCCTTCGAAATCCTTCATTCCGTAGGGCCTTTTGAAGTGGCCAGGTTTGAGCACTTTGGTTTGGGAACGACCTTTCAGTATGGCAGCCATGATTGTTTTCACTCCGAAGTGCCCTTCGGAGGGTGATATATCCCGTTTGGAACGCACCGTAAGTTTCTTTGTCTGCTGTTAAACATCTATCCATCTGTTCCTGTGTCTCCGAAGTTCCCCGCGTGTCTGAATTAAATTCTATGTTCGAAATATTCTCCTGCATCTCCTCGCTCCTTCCTGCCTGAGTGGATCGTGACAGAACAGCAGACCAAAGAAGAAGTAAGCGGCGCCCCCTCTCCCCATTTGTTTTCTTTTTTTTTTTTTTAAAGAAGTGTGTTGTTTTCCCGTGTGTTTCTCCCCATCCAAATGGAGGAACAAGCGATGTTCCTCGCCATGGCTCAGACGAGCCCTGATCTGATTGTTTACACGAGGGCATTCGTGCCGCTCGCCCTCACCCTCGCCAGCTCCCTCGAGGGGGAAACCCTTGTGATGCTGTTCCGGATCGGGATTACTTACCATCACCCCGCGGAGCTCCCAGACACCACCAACCACGACTGGAAGGAGGCAGTCACCCGGTGTCTGGAGAGTCTCCAATCCCAATCCGGAACCCCTCTGCCGGCCGTTACCGAGTCAAGTCTGCCGGTCACTCCTGTGGCAAGCCCGCCAGTGGTTCCTCAGTCAAGCCTGTCAGCCCCTGGGCTCACTCCAGTGCCAGTTCCTCGAAAGTGCCTTGTTGTGCCTGTTCCTCCAGAGCGCCCTCCAGTGCCAGTTCCTCGTAAGTGCTTCCCAGTCCCCGAATCCAGCCCAGAGTGGGCTCCAGTTCCTGAGTTTAGCCCACGGAGGGTTCCTTTTCCCTAGTTAAGCCCAGGGAGGCCTCCTGATCCCCAGTTCTGCCCAGGGAGGGCTCCTGATTCCTTGTTTAGCCCAGGGAGAGCTCCTGATTCCTCGTTTAGCCCAGGGAGGGCTCCTGATCCCCAGTTCCACTCAGGGAGTTCTCCTGATCCCCAGCTCCGCCCATGGAGGGCTCCTGATCCCCAGCTCCGCCCAGGGAGGGCTCCTGATCCCCAGTTCCGTCCAGGGAGGGCTCCTGATCCCCAGTCCTGCCCAGGGAGGGCTCCTGATTCCTCGTTTAGCCCAGGGAGGGCTCCTGATTCCCAGTTCCACCCAGAGAGGGCTCCTGATCCCCAGTTCCACCCAGGGAGGGCTCCTGATTCCATGTTTAGCCCAGGGAGGGCTCCTGATCCCCAGTTCCGCCCAGGGAGGGCTCCTGATCCCCAGTTCCGCCCAGGGTGGGCTCCTGATTCCTTGTTTATTCCAGGGAGGGCTCCTGATTCCTCGTTTAGCCCAGGGAGGGCTCCTGATTCCCTGTTTATTCCAGGGAGGGCTCCTGATTCCTCGTTTAGCCCAAGGAGGGCTCCCGATCCCCAGTTCCGCCCAGGGAGGGCTCCCTATCCCCAGTTCCGCCCAGGGAGAGATCCAGATCCCCAGTTCCGCCCAGGGAGGGCTCCCTATCCCCAGTTCCGCCCAGGGAAAGCTCCAGATCCCCAGTTCTGCCCAGGGAGGGCTCCCGATCCCCAGTTCCACCCAGGGAGGGCTCCAGCCCCAGAGCTCGCTCCAGTGTCGGCTCCTCGTAAGCGCCCTCAAGTGCCAGCTTCTCCGGAGCACTCCCCAGTGTTCCTAGTTTTCCCAATAAATTTTTTTTTGGGGGGGGGGGGCATATACCCGTGGCCAAGCCAGCCAAGGCCACGGAGGATCCGCCATGGCCTCCTGAGTCTCCAGCTCTGCCATGGCCTTCTGAGTCTCCTGCTCCGCTATGGCCTCCTGAGTCTCCTGCTCCGCCATGGCCTCCTGAGTCTTCAGCTCTGTCATGGCCTTCTGAGTCTCCTGCTCCGCCATGGCCTCCTGAGTCTCCTGCTCCACCATGGCAACCTGAACTGCCTGTTCTGTCATGGCTTCCTGATCCACCATGGAGGCTCTCCTTGTGTTCCAGTCCTGTACCTGCCTCCAAAGCGCCCGCCCCCCTCCCTGATGGTACTGTTACGTCCGGGAGGGGGGCGATTTGTCACGTGTATGTTCCTGTTAAGTTCCTGTCCCCATTTAGTTCATTTGTCCCAGGTGTTTCCTATGTTCATTGTTTCATTAGTTCTAGGTGTTCCTCATCTTCCCCTCATCAAGTACTCCAACCTAAACTTATTTTATTTCAGTTTGTTTCCAAGGCAACATTTAAAAATTTAAATTTTTTTAAAAACGTTTCCTTAAACATTAAAAGTTTTTAATATAATATTTCTATTTTCGTTTATTTCAGATTTATTTCAATGAACAAATCTTTTTATATATTTGACAATTCTAGTTAACAACACTGCTTTGAATTAATGTTTTTTGCCTCAATGTTTTTTTTTTCCCCTCGTAAATTTAGTTTTAAGGGTGTTATGTTTACTTGAAAGCAAGACAAAAGTTATGATATTACATTGATAATGATAAAATAAAAAGTTATTAATTCACATGAAAATAATAATGTCACAATGCAGCTCAAAGATTCTAAAGTAGGCATCTTGACTTTATACAAAATATAATTTAATATGACTTATTTTTTACCTGTACATGTTTTTGGCAAGCTTCTAGAATGACTGTTTATCAGAAGAGTCTGTGTGTTTTCTTCATTGTTTGTGGTGGTCTCTCAGGTGCTGTCCAAAGGCCTGGTGAATCCAACGTGTTCGGATGAAGAGAGGACCACAGACAAGGTTTGGGACTCGATACGGGATCTCTTCCTCTGGGCCGTTGTGCAGAATAACCCAGAACTGGCAGAGATCAGCTGGGAGCAGGTAAAGCATTAATTAGTGACGAACGCTCCACTTTATGATCTGCATTTACCTTGTTTTCTGGTTCATTTGGTGGTAGAAAGTCATATAGCTGTTAAATATAATAATAGTAATAATAATAATAATTTGGATAGTTCACATAACTAAACTGGATAAGGAAAAAACTATTTGATGATTTTAGCACCTGTAATGTATTTATAGTGAAATATTTTGTTATTATATATCACACATTATTTCTTTATGCATTTAAGTGTCCAATAACCTATATTTGCATAACCAGGTTTAAATTTTTATTTAAATAATACAAATAATGTTTTATTTGTATTTATTAACACAATAATACATATTAAAGAACAATTTAAATTAAATTCATTATGAGTATTTAATAACCATAAAAATAATAATAATTATTATTATTATTGTCATTATTATTACACTGGTTGTGAAACCAGATAAATATTTTATTATATATCATACAGATTCTTTTTTAATTTTGTTATGTTTTCAAGTGTCCAATAACCAATTTTTAATTTTTATTTCTATGGTTGACATAATAATACATAATCATTACTAATAATAATAATAAATATTAATAACAGCAATAACAACAACAATAATAATTATTGTTATTATAATTCAGTTTTGTGTTCTCTTTTACGTGAAATATTGTCCATTAATTTTTGTGAAAATGAATCAAGTTCACATGATTAAACTGAAAATACACAAAACGTATCAAATTGTTTTATACTAATAATAATGGCTGCTGTTCATAATTTTTTGACTACATTATATAAATTATGGAGTTTTCTATTTTTATTCATTTTAGTTTGCCTAAATTAAGCTATTCAGATGCTGTTTGTGTGAAATTAGTACTCATGATTTATGATAAATGGTATAATCTGATTGTGTATTTAAAATCTGTAATTTGCATCTGTAATCTGTAATCACAATCTGATTGTGTATTCTCTTGAATAGCATCAGTGTGGTTGCGGTTGTACAGTAGTTAGTATTGTGTTGTGTTTGCAGTGCAGAGACTGTATCGCAGCCGCTCTGGCAGCCAGTAAGATCTTGAGGAAGCTGGCGCAGGAGAGCGGAGAGGACGATAGCGAAGAGGCAAAGGACATGAGAGAACTGGCCAGCCACTACGAGAATCAAGCCATCGGTACGAGCCAACACACATCGCCTCATGTCCTCTGAGCAGAGCTGTGACCTTTAACCCTGTGCCGGTGTCTTCCTGTCCCAGGTGTGTTCAGCGAGTGTCACAGCTGGGACGCGCAGCGGGCGCAGAAGCTGCTGATCCGCGTCTCGCCGTCGTGGGGCAGAAGCACCTGTCTGTGGCTCGCACTCAAGGCCGAAGCGAAGAGCTTCATCGCTCACTCGGGAGTCCAGGTGAACAAACCCATCAGCTGGTCCTACTGAGAAATGTGACCCTGGACCACAAAACCTGTCAAACTGAGATTTATACATAATAATAATAATAATAATAATAAATAATCTTTCCATTGATGTATGGTTTGTTAGGAGGACAATATTTGGTCGAGATAAAACTATTTGAAAATCTGGAATCTGAGGGTGCAAAAATATCTAAATATTGAGAAAATCACCTTTAAAGTTGTCCAAATGAAGTTCTTAGCAATGCATATTACTAATCAAAAATTAAGTTTTGATATATTTACGGTAGGAAATATACAAAATATCTTCATGGAACATGATCTTTACTTAATGTCCTAATGATTTTTGGCATAAAAGAAAAATCGATGATTTTGACCCATACAATGTACTTTTGGTTATTGCTACAAATATACCCCAGAGACTTAACACTGCTTTTGTGCTCCAGGGTCACATATATGAATGGCTTTCCTGTCTCTGCGTATTAAAGGGATAGTTCACCCAAAATTGAAAATTAAGTCATTATTTACTCACCATTGTGATATTCTAATGCTATATACCCTTCTTTAATTTTTTGGATCACAAAAGGAGCTTTTTTTAAAAAAAACATTTGTCGGAAAAACTCTATTGTGTGGTGTCCATCCTGCATGGCTATGAGGTCCAGTAAACACAATAAAATGTGTTCTCTGAATGACTAATTCGCTGTTTAAAACTCCTAATATGAGTGTCTGCATGTATAATTCAGTTTAGACCGTTTGGTGGAGTGAACAAGGATTGAGAGAGTTGTGAGTGAGGGTTGCCAGATCCAGCTATTATAAGCGTCTCTGGACTCGCCTTTTCCACTTAATTTGACACTCTAGAAAGTTAATAAAGTGGGAAGTTGCAGTTGAGGGTTAGCGATATCTATGTCTTATCTCACTTGCACTAATTTTAGTTTATTTTCTATTTATTTTTCGGTTTTTATTTGTTTTCTTAGCAATATCTGGCAACACTGCCATCACCGGCACTTAAACTGACAGTAATCAAAAGAGCCCACAGACAGGTTATTGCTGACAGGATACCACATTCAGCAAGAAAACATCATGATATTATCTATCAGAAACGTTATCAACGAATATTATTATATTTAATTCATATTATTTATTCATAAGGATTATTATATGTGACCCTGGAGCACAAAAGCAGTCTTAAGTCTCTGGGGTATATTTGTAGCAATAACCAAAAGTACATTGTAAGGGTAAAATCATCAATTTTTCTTTTATGCCAAAAATCATTAGGATATTAAGTAAAGATCATGTTCCATCAAGATATTTTGTAAATTTCCTACTGTAAATATATCAAAACTTAATTTTTGATTAGTAATATGCATTGCTAAGGACTTCATTTGGACAACTTTAAAGGTGATTTTCTCAATATTTAGATTTTTTTGCTCCCTCAGATTCCAGATTTCCACATAGTTGTATCTCGGCCAAATATTGTCAGATCATAACTAACCATACATCAATGGAAAGCTTGTTTATTGTTGATTAATTAAAATAGACACTTAAGACTGATTTTGTGGTCCAGGGTCACATGATGTTTTTGGACACAATAATAAATAAAATAATATTAGAGAACAATTATTCATTATAAATATTACATAAAGATATTTTTATCAAATATTATTATATTGCATAGATAACAAAACAATAATTTGTACAATAAGAATAATAGCTATTATTAATAACATTATACATCTTATTGTATAATAATGATAATATTATTTTTATTTTATTTCTTCAAAGTATTGCTTGTGTTTCTGATGGAATTTTATTTATATATTATTAAAAAGTTGTTTTGTGGTCTTAAAGACTGTGTAAATATCTTTTTTGGAGTCTGTGAAAGGGTAAATTAGCAATTCATGCAAACCATTGACTGGAAATAATAAAACTGTACCAGTGAACGCTGTTGTTTTGGTGTTTTCTGTAAGCTCTGCTGACTCAGATCTGGTTTGGAGAGCTGTCTGTGGATAATGCACCCTGGAAAGTGCTGCTCTGCATGATCTTCTTTCCTCTCATCTACACCAGCTTCCTAACCTTCAGGTAAAAACACTCGTTTTCATCAAATGCATTATTAAAAGTACTTAAAACAAACCTGAAGTCATGTCAGTGGGTCATTACATGCACACACCATCAGCTGGCAGCACTGCACTGAATAATTAAGCTTGACCATGACAAACCATGACTTTCAGTGATTCATTTAAGTGGTGTTTTAACCCTAAATGTTAAACTGACCTCTGGCAGACGTGATGAAGACATCCAGAGACAGGCGGAGAGGACGGAGCAGCAGAAACTGGCCATGGATTCAATCTTTTCTGGAAGCTCAGATACCAAACTCAAACACCATTATCGGTGAGTTGAGTTACAGGCACGAACTCTAAACATCTTCGGGCCACACTCACATCAATGCATTTAAAGACATGAGTCAGTCCCTTCAATCATTCTATTAAACTAATGTCATATGCATCATACAGATCATTTTTTTATGTTTCAATCATTTGTTGTGTTTTTCAACACAATAATACATAATCTTTAGACAATTAAACAACAATTATTCATTATGAATATTGCACAAAGAAATATTACTGTTATTATTACGTAACCAATATGCAGAACCAATTTTTTTTTTATATTGTTAAAGAACAATTATTAATTATGAATATAACATAAAATTATTATATATATTTTTTTTTATATATTTTTTTTTTTTTTTTTATTATTAAAAAATATGTGGAGAAAATTTTTTTTTTTTTTTTTTTTTTTTTATTTTTTAAGAACAATTATTCATTATGAATATTACATAAAATGATTATTATTATATATTATATATATAATATATATGTTTTATTATTATTTAATAAACAATATGCAGAACCAATTTTTAAGTACTTTAATTTTGTTTTTTGACACAATAACCCATCTTTAGACTGATAAAAAAAATTATTTGTTATGAATATTACATATAGTGATTATTATTTTATTATGCATTATTGTTATTATCTTCATGTAATATTCATGAGTTATTATTATTATCATGATTACATAACCACTATGTACAACCAGTTTTAATTATTTTATTTTGGATTTTTCCACTATGTACAACCAGTTTTAATTATTTTATTTTGGATTTTTTATTCACTATTAAAAAACAAATATTCATCATGAATATTACAAAATAGATTATTATTATTGTTGTCTTTATGTTGTAATCATGAGTTGCTATTATTATTATTATTATCTTTATGTAATATTCATAGTGAGTTATTATTAATAATATTATTATTACATAGCCAATATACACAACCAAATAATCTTTAGAATATTAAAGAACAATTATTCATTATTAATATTACATAAAGATTTATTATTATTATTATTATTATATATGTGACCCTGGAGCACAAATGTTTTTTTAAGTATATGTGGTGTTTTTGTAGCATTAGCCAAAAATACATTGTATGGGTCAAACTTATAGATTTTTCTTTTATGCCAAAAATCATTAGGATATTAAGTAAAGATCATGTTCCATGAAGATATTTTGTAACTTTCCTACTGTAAATATATCAAAACTTTTTATATCAAAACTTTTTTTTTGATTAGTAATATGCATTGCTAAGAACTTCATTTGAACAACTTTAAAGGTGATTTTCTCAATATTTAGATTTTTTTTGCACCCTCAGATTCCAGATTTTCAAATAGTTGTATCTCAGACAAATATTGTCCTCCTAACAAACCATACATCAATGGAAATATTATTTATTCAGCTTTCAGATGACGTATAAATCTCAATTTTAAAAAACTGACCCTTATGCCTGGTTTTGTGCTCCAGGGTCACATATAATTGTATCTATGTTCATGTATCAAACTTGTGTGAGCATGAAGCATACTAAAATAAGTATCTGTGTGAAATCTCACTCAGTAAGGAGTGATAATTGCTGTGTCTCAGTGGCTCCTCGCAGGAGCCTGAGCTGAAACCTCTGAACTGTTCGTCTCGTCTGATGAGTCTGTTCACGTCGCCTCAAGTCAAGTTTTACTGGAACATCGCCTCGTATTTTGGCTTCCTGTGGCTGTTTGCCGTGGTGCTCATGATCGATTTCCAGGCCTATCCGTCATGGAGGGAGCTTCTGCTGTATGTGTGGCTCACCTCGCTGGTGTGTGAGGAGCTTAGACAGGTGAGACAAACACACACACTATAGTCTGTGATAATTATATTGCTTGATAAAGCCGGTATACTATTATTATCAGTGTTTGGGGTAATGCATTACAAGTAACGTGAGTTACGTAATCAGATTGCTTTTTTCAAGTAACTAGTAAAGTAATGCATTACTTTTTAATTTACATGAAAATATCTGAGTTACTGTTTCCCATGTATTGTAGTGTCCTCGTGTTGAGAGAAATCGGGAACATGATGTTACTGAAGCTCTAGACTCAATGTCAGCATGTATTTATTCATCTCACTCGCACAAAAACAGATTCAGTATTCCTCAAAATGAATAAAAACCGTCAAATGCAAACTCAGAATATGATGCAAACCTGCAATAATTACATACGTTAAATAATACAAATATCCTTTATGCATTTAATCCCATTTTATAAACCATTGTCTTTGCTGCTGACCTTCGATGATTCAATTCAACCATACTAAGCAAAAATGCTTTAAATTAACATAACATTTGTGTATCATTTTTTATTATTGCTGATGAGTGTTGAACTTTCTTATCCTGTGTCCTTTTCTTCAACTGAAAGGTTTGTTTGAGCTGTGCTGTCTGTACAGACATAAATTTACATATCCTTCAGCCTGAGGCGTATTCAATGCATTTTTGGCTTGAAATGGCCAAAAATATAATTTTTTATATTTAAAACAAACAAGCAAGCCTAGCCCAGATGAGAAAAAGTAACGCAAAAGTAATGTAACGTATTACTTTCCGTAAAAAGTAACTAAGTAATGCAATAAAGCATTACTTTTAAAAGTAACTTTCCCCAACACTGCGTATTATATCTGTATCTTTGTTTGTTTTTTCAAACTTTCCAGCTTTATTGTGCTTATAAAATAAAGTTTACTTAACTATATTTTAAACTATGAATTAAATAAACAGTAAAAAAATGTATTTAAATATTGTATTTTTCTTTGTATTAATTATTGTATACAATAATGTTATTATATAAAGCCAGCCTCAAAGTAACAAAGTTTCTCTTCATAAACTTTCCTTTTGTAGTGCATTTTGTGGAAATATGAAGGGTGGGGGAAAATCGATACAGCATTGTACTGATTATTACAAGTAACACAAGTAAGGGCTTTAGAACATTTTTATATTAAAACCAACAGAGCAAGCCCAGGCCAGGTGACAAAAAGTAATGTTCCATAAAGAGTAACTAAGTAACGCAATTAGTTACTTTTTTAGGGAGTAATGCAACATTGTAATGCATTACTTTTGAAAGTAACTTTCCCCAACACTGGAATTTTTATTGATAATTTGCTTGGCAGCAATGTATCAATGCATGAACAACAAGTATCGATATTTTATTATACTGTATAAAAATATAGAAATTCCCGCAAACATTCATTCACTTTTATGTAAGTCGAATGAGTAAATTAATCCACACAGATAAAAAAAAAAAAAAAAAAAAAAAGATCAAATCTTTCCGTCATGCTGTAATTTCACAAACAGTGATGACATCACATCATTAGCGAGACCTGAACCTGTCTATAATGACAGCGAACCGCTGCTGCAATGTAGTTTTGTGTCTAATTCTATAAGAGAGAGTGGAGACTGATAATTAAAACATGAATAATGAAAAGTTGAGCACCAGAGACTACACAGATGCACTGACCGAAAAGACGATACCTTTTATTTGACAGACAATCACCTGTTTGCACAACAATATCTATTAACAGTGAGCCAAACAACACGAAGGCATGGATCTAGTCACATTTAGAAACCAAGACCATAATCAGAATTCCCTAAAATTAGTGAAAATATGTTCAGCTGTTGATGAGATTTGACGAACAGCACAAAATTTTATCTGACTGCACTTTATTTTTCTCATTTCATTTTTAGTTTCGCGCAGCAGGGACCGCCATCAATACGTGGGGTATTAAAATCACTTTTCGTTAATATTGCATAAATGTAATTTGACTGAAATGCTTGTCTTGGAATATTTTGACAAAACTGCATTAAATGTTCAGTTTTCTAAAGGAGGGCCACTGGTAGGAAGCCTTTGAGCTGTGTTTGTGATCAATGCAGCGGTGGTTCTAGCCCTGGGCGAACCATCCCATCTGCCACCTCTAGATGAAATCACTTTTACATAAATCTTGCTATTTTATATCAATTTATATATTTAGATTATTACAAATTCAGGCAAATCAGAAAAAAAAAAAAAAAAAAAAAACTCTCTAAACCTGCACAACTGTATGGTAAAAATAATAAAGTGAGTGATATTACGTTTGTTTAAAAAATAAAAAATACATTATGTTACCAAAAAAAAAATCACATTTTACTGTCTGGTTATGTAAGCTAGTTGGACAGAAAAAGGATTGTTGTAACAAGCAACATAGCATAACATAAGTGATATATTAGCCTATTTTAGTCTCATTTATTATGTATTATTATTTTTCTTATTATTTATTATATTCATATATATATATATATATATATATATATATATATATATATATATATATATATATATATATATATACTTTTTTTTTGCTGTTGAAACAAACAACAGAGCTAACTTATATGCGTGCACCGTCTCTGTTTCTATGTGAGAAGAGCGCACTTTTTTTTGCCACTTTATTGGCTATGAACAATTACATTAACACAGTTATATGCATTAGTATCCCCGTATTTGCAAGTATCCTCATTAACACAGTGATTTAGGTCTTAAGAGAGAGTAAACAGCTGAAAAAGAAAGCGCACGTGTAACAGTATATTAGATCTGGAAGCTGTCCAATGTTCGTCCTGTCTGCCATTAATATTAATCAAACAACAGTGAGAGAAAATCTGTAGATTGTAGACAGATAGATAGATAGATAGATAGATAGATAGATAGATAGATAGACAGATAGATATATAGATAGATAGATAGGCTTGTATTAGTTTGATATTGACATTGGTGATAAGGATTATGAAAATTCTATGGTATCAAATATTTTAATATCATAAAAACCACGTTAAAAAATAAAATAGCTATATCGTGATATATACCGTCATCGTGATATAAAATTATTCACATTGTGATATAAGATTTTGGTCATATCGCCCACCTCTTACGTATAATGTAAGTAAGAGATTCCTTTCGCAGTGTAGACAGCTTTGTTGATTACAACGAGAGTTTTTAGATAGTGCTTAAAGTCGTGCTAGACTGAAGTCAGTGATATTGTTCTTTCATAATTTAAATATTCTTTGCTCGCTTTCCGTAGCCTGTGTGTGTATATGTATATATATATATATATATATATATATATATAAACACACACACAAAATCACAACACAAAAATTGTGTGAGTGAAACAAGAAAACAGTCCTGCACAGGGCTGTTCTATCCACCCCTTAGGAAATATACCTCTTTAGGGTGAAGTTGTAATTATTCACCCATCATGTTGTTATTTTGTACGTATGCCACAGTTCTATCATGACTTTGACGGGCCTGGTTTCCGGAAGAAAGCAAAGATGTACATCAGTGATATGTGGAACATTCTGGATGTGCTGTCAATCATTCTTTTCATTGCTGGTCTGGTCTGCAGGTAAACACAACAATACAGTTAAGACATGATTCATATTAATTCAGTAAATTGAGATTATACAGAAATGATCCTCATACTTAGAGCTGTATAATTTTTTTTAAAAACAATTACTAATATGTATCTCTTTATTTATGTATTTCCTCTGAAATCACTTAAAAGGGTCTTTTTTAATCAAGAGGAACCATAATTTTGATCAAATGTAGTCAAGTTGAATCAGTAAAAACTGTGAAAACCTAGTTACAGTAATAATTTTCATTAAGGGAAGGTGGAACTTATTATTCCCATAAAGAATTATTAAATTATTAAAAAACTATTTTATTAAAAAACTATTTTCTCTAGAACAGATGTACGAATTAAGTTAATCAGAACTTGTATAATTCATACATTTGGTTTTAGAGAAAATAGTTGTAAGCAGCTGTAAAATAAAATAAATTGTTGTGTTGTTCACAGATTTGCATATTGTTTGGGTATTAAAAAATAATAAATAGCAATATTTAAAAAGTAATATTTATTTAAAAAGCAATATTTACCTACAGATGTTTACTAAAACATTTTAATACATTAAAAATTCCATGTGGAATTCCGAGTTATGAATCTGTTCGTTGAAACGATTAAAATTTTTTCACTGAAAGTTTAATTCAAAATGCAAATTAAATATGGAATTAAATTGTTTTATATTATATTATATTATATTATATTATTGCATTTGCAAACTATTAATGTTTGTTATTATTTTATAAAATTGCATATGGAATTATATGTATATATGCAAAAATGTGTTATTTTGTATACTACACTTGTTTTGTAAGGACTATTAGTCAGTAGTTTAAGTCAGTTGTAGACCATTCTTTAAATTAAATATGAAATGAAATTTAATGCAAAATGTAATTTAAATATGCATATTCATTTCACAGAAATAAATCAAACTTTCAACATTAATAGACTCTCTTGTAGCCCATATAAATGAATCATATTTAAAGTGTGTTCCTCGTGTGTTCATTTAAATTCAATTAAGTTGCATAATGATTTCAAATGAGTTGAAAGGAAACAAAATACTTTTTTGTGTGTTTGTCATACAGACTTCAGGCCTCCGGTACTGTGTTCTATGTGGGTAAAGTTATTCTCTGCATCGACTTCATCATATTCTGTCTCCGATTAATGGCCATCTTCACTATCAGCAGAACTCTGGGCCCAAAGATTATCATCCTCAGGAGAATGGTGGGTTTGCAAGTTCATAATGCTCATTTTTTCACTTCACATATGTTTATGTAATAATTCTATGCAGCCTAAGTTGTGAGAGACACAAAAGGAATCAAATATTTCTTGATCTTTTGGTAGGAGCGAGTTCATTGTAATTTGAAACATCCTGGACCTCAGGGGTGAAAAAGATTCATATGAGCCTCTCATAATGTAATATATTTTTGCATAAAAGCAAATGCAGACAGACTGAGCTATGAATGTTTTCTCTTCTCTTTGCAGATGATGGATTTGTTCTTCTTCATGTTTCTGCTCAGTATCTGGGTTGTGGCGTATGGCGTGGCCAAACAGGGCATTTTGATTCACAATGAAGACAGACTGAACTGGATCATCCGCGGAGCCGTCTATGAGCCCTACCTCATCATTTTCGGCAGCGTCCCCACTAATATAGACAGTGAGCAGTTTACTAACTTTACAACTGAAATCACTCGATTGCGCACTAAAGGAAGATATTACAACAGCAGGGTTCTGATATGTAAATCTCACTCATTTTCTCCACAGCGAAAATTATTTTTAGCAATAATGTATAAACATTTTAAGATGCACCTTCTATGAGCTTCAAGAGTTGGTGTGATTTATACTTTATTTAAAAAAAGAGGAACTGAGACATTCTCCATACATTTTTGATAAACTATGTACAATGAAAAAAGTTTCATTCATCCAATTAAAAAAATGTAGGGTAATGATTCACATCTATATTTCTTAACTTGAGCCAATGAAAAATAAACAACTTGCCTTAATATACTTGCAATGCATATATAACTATATTCTGTTTATAACTATATATATATATATATATATATATATATATATATATATATATATATATATATATATATATATATATATAGTGACGGGGGGAAGAATCACTTGACAAGTTTTGGTTTCGTGAACAACAAAGGCCCCGGAGGGTGGATTTTTATTTACAAACAAAGTGCAGGGTGGCAAGCCGGTGTGGGCAGGCTGGTGCTCAACGGGTGCTCTTCAGTGCTCAATCCAAGTGAAAGTGGGTGTCCAAACGTGCTCCAAAAGTGGTGGGCTGTCGGTCACTCGCTGCTTTCTGGAGAAAAAAATGAGAGAGAGCGTTAGTCCAGCGTTTCATCGGCTCGAGACCAGTGTCTCCCTTGTCTGCTCAGCAGGTGCTGTTTAAGAGCCGTGTTCTAACGAGATGCAGCGGTGACCGATCAGCCGGCGGTGAGGATGTGCAGGTGTGCCTCGTTGGTTGCCAGGGCGATGCTGATTCCTCCTAGGACGCTCGTCACACAAACCCCCCCCCCCCCCAAGCGTCGTTCTGGTCATGCGGACAAACGATGAAAGTAGGGGTGAAGTTAGGGGAGGGCGGGAAATGACCCCCGACAGACCTGCATAAGCTGTCCAGATTCGTGAGAGGCCATCCGCATTCGCGTTGGAGGCCCCGGCCCGATGGTGCACCTCAAAGTGGAAGTCCTGGAGCGCTAAGAACCAGCGAGTCACCATGGCATTGGTGTCCTTGGAGCGGGCCATCCATTGTAGGGGCGCATGGTCGGTTACCAGGGTGAACTTTCGTCCCAGAAGGTAGTACCGCAGCTCCAGGACTGCCCACTTGATGGCCAGGGCCTCCTTCTCCACGACGGCGTAGTTCCTCTCGGCCGGGGACAGCTTCCTGCTGATATAGATGACCGGATGCTCCTCGCCTTCCTGGACTTGGGACAGGACTGCTCCCAGTCCTGCGTCGGAGGCATCCGTCTGCAACAGGAAGGGGCAGCTGAAGTCCGGAGTGCGAAGGACAGGTGCGGACGTGAGCGCTGTCTTGATCTGCCGATGGTGTCCAGCATACTTTCTCCGGCTGCCCCTTCCTGGTCAGGTCTGTCAGGGGGGCAGCTAAAGAGGAGAAGTTGGACCTCTTCCTCAATAGCCTGCCGACGAGCTTCCGGGACACGGTAGGGCCGTTGCCTGACGACGACTCCTGGGGTGTCCTAATGTCGTGCTGTAGCACATTGGTCTGCCCGGGCTGGGAGGAGAACACATCCTGGAACTGACTGACCAGGTGCTGCAGCTCCGTCTTCTGGGCCGCCGAGAGATGGGGGTCGACATCCACAACCACGGGTTCGGTGAGGCTCAGGGCAGCTACTTGGTCCCGGGTCCCCACCCACTTCTTCAGGAGGTTGATGTGATAGAGTTGCTCCGTCTGCCGCCGTCCCGGCTGTCTCAGCCGGTATGTGACTGGTCCCGCTCTCTCCACCACCGAGTAGGGCCCTTTCCAGGAGGCCAGGAACTTGCAGGCGGAGCTGGGGACCAGGACCATGACGCGGTCTCCGGGTTGGAACTCCCGTGGTTGGGCTGCCCGGTTGTAGTGACGTTGCTGCGCTTGTTGGGCCCTGGTGAGGTGTTCCCGGACTAACGGCATCACTTGGTCGATCTGTTCCCTCATGTGCCAGACGTGTTCGACGATGGTGCGATGAGGGGCAGGCTGCTGCTCCCCCGCTTCCCGGGCCACGTCCAAGAGCCCCCGTGGTTGACGGCCAAACAGGAGCTCGAAGGGGGTGAAGCCAGTTGAGGCCAGAGGAACTTCGCGGATCCCAAAGAGCACGTAGGGGATCATGAGGTCCCAATCCCTCTTGTCCTCCGCTGCCACGCGTCTAAGCATTTGCTTGAGGGTTTGGTTAAATCTCTCCACGAGCCCATCCGTCTGAGGGTGATAGACTGTGGTCCTCAACTGCTTCACCCGCAGCAGCCTGCAGAGGTCCGCCATTAGCCGGGACATGAATGGGGTCCCCTGGTCAGTCAGGATCTCCGAGGGGAGGCCGACTCGGCTGGCCAGCAGAAACAGCTCCTGGGCGATGGACTTCGTGGTGGCCTTCCGCAGGGGGACTGCTTCTGGGTACCGGGTGGCATAGTCGACGATGACCAGGATGTGCTCATGCCCCCGGGCAGACTTCGGCAACGGCCCCACTATGTCCATTCCAATCCGCTCGAAGGGCACCTCGATGATAGGCAGCGGGATGAGTGGGCTGGTGGGAGGGGTCCTGGGCGACGTGGCCTGACAGGTCGGGCAGGCTTGGCAGAACTGCTTTACTTCGGCCTCCAGGCCCGGCCAGTGGCAGCGGTCACGGATGCGTTGGGTGGTGTTGGCTGCCGCGAGGTGACCTGCCATGGGGTGGGAATGTGCCAGCTCCAGGATGGTCTCGGTCTTGGCTCGAGGCACGACTAGCAACCTTTTCTCCTCCCCCCTTCGCTTGGCGACACAGTACAGCAGGCCGTTCTCTACGACAAAATGTGGGAGAGGGTGGGGCCGGGGGAGGATGTCTTCTCCATCCATGACTCGCACTTGTGCCCAACAGTGCTTGAGTCGGTCGTCCTCCCGCTGTTCCCCTCCCGCTGTTCCCTGTAAAACAAGTTAGTAGGCTGGGAGGGGGACTCACCTTCTCTCCCACTGTCGGAGGCGAGCAGCGCCGGACGGCGGCGGGGTGCTCGAGGCCATCTCCATCTCCGACCGTTCCCCTCGGGGCTGGCAGGCTGAGTAGCGGCGGTGAGCAGTCTGTCGAAGCCGGGCCAATCCCTTCCCAGCAGTATGGCCACCGGTAGGTCCTTCACCAGGCCAACCTCCACCGGCCAGGCGCCTGTGGGGGGGAAGAAATGCTGATTCTCCGGGCCGGTATTTGGCGAGTGTCTCCATGTACACAGGTAATCGGGAGGAAGCTTTTCTGGCCGCTTCGAGGGGGGCACAACCGCGACTGGATGAGGGTGACCGCACTGCCTGAGTCCAGCAGGGCCCGGAAACGTTTCCCTTCCACCGTCACCTCTGCTTCGGGGGCTCCCGATGGTATGCGCTGGTGGACGATGCAGCCTGCCAGCCATGCTCGCGGGGGTGACGGCGGTTCAGCACTGGGCATGGGCTCATCCCGCGGTGAGGGAACCATCGGCCTGCTGACTGGTCGGGGTGCGCCTTCGAGCGGGCGTCGCGCCTGGACCACACTCTCCGGGTAAAAGGTGGCGCTTGGTCCCCGGCCTCGCGGTGATGGATGGCATCCGCCAGCTCGATCGCCTCCACGAGGTCCTGGGTGTTGGTAGGGTTCCTCATTCCCACCGCTTGCCGATGGGTGCGGGGTAATGCGCGGAGGAGGCGATCGACCACCACTCGCTCCGCTACCTGTGCTGAAGTGGGGCTTCCTTCCAGCAGCCAGTGTTGAGCGATGCGGCTGAGCTCGGCAGCCTGGGCACGGGCTGGCACCTGGGGCTTGAATTCCCATTCATGGAACTGTTGGGCCGCGCAGACGGGTGAGAGGTCGAGCCTCGCTATGATCTCTCACTTGACCTCATGATAGTCTTCTGCGGCCGCAAAGGGAAGGGAGAAGTAAGCCCTTTGGGCTTCTCCGGTGAGGTGGGGTGCCAGCGCACGTGCCCACTCATCCTCAGGCCACGCCTCGCGCTGAGCGGTGTTCTCGAAGACCTGGAGGAAGGCTTCCACATCGTCCTCGCGCTGAGGCGGGTGCGCTTGGTGTTCTCGTAGACCTGGAGGAACGGCGGCGCGAGTTCTTCCTCCATTGTCATGGCAAGGGGTCCCACAATCTTTTGGTGGCAGGAACAGGCGAGGGTGGCTTGGGCCACGGCCGTGCAAACATGGATCAGAAAAAATGCAATTCAATATGCAAAACTTGCCGGTGATTCTTATTGCCCGCATTTGCACTGTGTGCAAATCAAGACAATATATGTAAATAAGGCCCCACTGTTTAAAAATAAATAAATCAGGACCTCTTCAGTGCTCAATCCAACTCAAAAAGTGGTTTTCTATTGACTGATCGCATCTAAGGTTTGTTTAAGAGCCGTGTTCTAACTAAATTTGTGTCAGATTGAAGTTTAATTTCATAAATATCAATAAAATTAAGCAAAATGCAATTTCAATATGCAAAAAAATTTATTTGATGTAACCAGTCACTAGTACATTTTTTGAGTATGGAGAGGTTTTTTAGTTTTTTACAGTGTAATGCAAAAAAATTTAGATGTAACCAGTACATTTTTTGAGTTATTTTTTATTTTTTACAGTGCTTATAACTGACTTAATCTATTGATTTATAGTAATAATTAATTATAAGTCAATTGTAGAATTTTTTTTATGTATTTATGCAATAAACTTTTTATGATATTATACAAAAATTGTGCAAATATTAAATATTATATGTAAATATGTAAAAAAAAATTGCATACTTAAAATCAGTGACTAAGTCTGTAGTTGAAGTCAGTTGTATAATTTTTTATTTAATGCAAAATTCAAATTAAATATGCAATAAAATTAAGTTATGCTATAATATTACAAAATACTGCATATGCAAACTGTTAATGTTTGTTATTATATTACATTATAAAATATTGCATGTTGTGTCAGTGAATACAGGTCAGTAGTTAAAGTCAGTTGTAGAACATTCAGAAATACAGAAATTTAAGCAAAATAAAGACCAATAAGAAAGCTAATGTTTCTGTATTTTGTCATCCAGACACTCAGTTTGATATGGACAGCTGTAGTATGAATGGCTCCGATCCTCTGAAGCCCAAATGTCCCGTGCTGAACGATGATAATATGCCGGCCTTCCCAGAATGGCTGACCATCATCATGCTGTGTGTCTATCTGCTCTTCGCCAACATCCTGCTGCTCAACCTCCTCATCGCCATCTTCAAGTGAGTGCACAGACAGAGACGGGCGACCTGCTTCTGTTTCCAAAGCCTACTGAGCTGACATTTTTCTTTTATGCCAAAAATCATTAGGATATTAAGTAAAGATCATGTTCCATGAAGATATCTTGTAAATTTCCTACTGTAAATATATCAAAACTTAATTTTTGATTAGTAATATGCATTGCTAAGAACTTCATTTGGACAACTTTAAAGAAGATTTTCTCAATATTTCGATTTTTTTTGCACCCTCAGATTCCAGATTTTCAAATAGATGTATCTCAGCCAAATATTGTCCTATCATAACAAACCATACATCAATGGAAAGATTATTTATTCAGATTCCAGATCATGCATAAATCTCAATTTAAAAAAATTGACCCTTATGACTGATTTTGTGGTCCAGGGTCACAAATGTTTTAGGACTGTACAATTTTTTTTTTAATCTCAATATTTTAGTTTGCTCTTAAAAAAAATTAAAAATAATTATTTTTAATCAAACACAGTAAAATTGATAAAATAGTTAATTAGATTTAAATATATAACAATATTTATGTATTTATTTATGCAGGCAAGTATCTGGTTATTTAATATTTGAATATTTTTTCAAATATTATTTTCTTTAATATAATTTTAAGCATATTTTGATACTTTTATGTATAATATTTAACTATTCTTTTCATAATTATACTGTTTTATCTATCTATATATATATTTTTTACCTTAAAATGCCTGATTATGTATCTTGTGTCATCTGCGAAGTATTTCCTGTACAAGACTGTAAAAGATGCATGATAAAATATGGCCGTGAATGTCAGGGCTCTCTCTCATTGTGCCTCACAGCTACACGTTCGAGGAGGTCCAAGACAACACAGACACCATCTGGAAGTTCCAGCGCTACGAGCTGATTAAGGAATACCACAGTCGACCCGCTCTTCCTCCACCCTTCATCCTCCTCAGTCACCTCATCCTCTTCATCAGAGGAGTGCTGCTGCGCTACCCTCCACAGAAACACAAACCCTTCAGTGAGCCAAAACGCCTTCTACAGACAACACACACATGGTGATAGATTATTGATGTTCATTACTCAAGATCAAACTATCAGCATGAAGTCTAGTCCAGTTTATTCTGGCCAAGAAACGCCAACTTATACAGGAAGAGCCTGACTGTCTGATCAACATATAAAGCAACAAAAATGATTCATTCTGTTTATTTAGCTGCTGCACGCTTACATTTTCTGAAATAGTTGACACTATTTTATATTATATAATATTATATATATAACACCAATGCTAAAATATAAATATTGAATTTCCCAACAAACTGAAATAAATGTTCTAAAATTAAAGTTTAAGTTGTAAAATTACTTAAGCTGAAAAAAAGCTAAATAGAAATATATAAAAATAATACAAATGATTAAAATGTATAATAATTCAAATGGAAATTGTATAATAATAATATTTAAAAAATTATAAAAAATAAGTAAAAACGGAAAATGTGCTATAAAAGTATATAAATAATACTAAAATGGCATTGGTGTGCTGTATTTTAACAGCTCTGACTTTTGACTAATCCAATCCAATCCGTCAGAACCGCCCTTTTTTATTATAGTTTAATTTATTAATTATGTAATTAATTACTTTATTTATTTATATTAACTGACTGTTTTATTGTATGACATTTACATTTATGCTTTTGGCGGACGCTTTTATCCAAAGTGACATTTAATGTTTACACTTTTATCAGTTCATGCTGGGAATCGAACCCAAAGAACTTGCTGAAAATGTTGCTGATATGCTCTTTCATTTTGAATGTCTTGAAAGCTGTGTTGAGTGTCTCGGTCCCTGGTTTAAGCACATGATTCTTCACAGGACAGGAACTGGAGAAGACTGAGGAAGAGGAGCTGTTGTCATGGGAGGCCTACATGAAGGACAACTATCTGTCATCCACGCGGCAGGTCAAGAGCCAGAGCATGGAGCATCGTGTCCAGGACACCGCAGAGAAGTAACCCAGAGATGAGAAATATAACATCACACTGTTTGAGTACAGACTATGATCTGAATTCTGTAGAAACCTTTACATCTAATCTAGAATATGGGGAGGAGCATAGCAATGGTCTAAAAACATAGGGGGAGGGGCTTAAATAATATTCATGAGATTACAAGTATTATACTCATGAATATTAATTACATGACTTGATGTTCTGAATTCCTGAAGTATGAAGTACACGATTCTGAGTAATATTACTGTTTGCACATTTTTGGCTTGTTCTCATTGTAAAGAAATTCTGTCTACTTCAACTTAAAAACTTAAGTTCAGTTACTGCCTTAAATTAATGGAAAAACATGTTAGCGTGACTTATGGATCACGTCATTGTTTACAGTGATTACAGTGAAATCGTTTTCCACGGCCGTTTACAATTGTTTTCTTCACACTGTGGCCAAGCAAAATGAATCTCTTAAAATATAATGTTAATCTCCTTTTTTTTTTACTGCTTTATTTTTCAGATGTAATACAGAACAATACAAATTAAAGCTAAATAGAAATATTTACAAAAATGTATAAATAAACAAATGAAATAAAAATGACAAAAGCCCATAAAAGAGAGAATTTATAAAAAAAAAAAAATTTTATATATATATATCTATGTATATGAATATATTATTATATATATATTATATAACATATTACATTTATTCATTAATGGTATGATTATATATATATATATATATATATATATATATATATATTCAAAATATTATTTAATACTATATATAGTATTAATAGCAATATTAAATTATATATATATATATATATATATTCAAATAATATAATATTGAATAATGAATTATATATTATATATATATATACACTTACTGTACATATATGTACTATATATGTATGTGTGTGTGTGTGTGTGTGTGTGTGTGTGTGTGTGTGTGTGTGTGTGTGTGTGTGTGTGTATATATTGTATACACACAATACACCTAACGATAAAGAATAGAATGTCATCAATGTGTAATCATAACAATGACATTGCAATTAACTGAGGAGGGTAACGCTTCAGAATTTCACATGAAAGCTCATTTGAGGATGAAACATGTCCGTTTCCTCGCAGGGTCGGCGTGATGTCAGAACTGCTGGAGCACGAGGAGAGGGTTTCTGCCACCGTGAACAAACGACTGGCCAAGCTTGAAGAGCAGGTCACAAACACTCAGAAATACCTCAGAAATAGTGCCTTACAGTCAGTTTGGTCTGTTCACTTTTTCAGGCAGCATTGCAAAGCAAATGTGAGTGTGAGCTGGTGAATCTCTTGTCTTCTGGCAGGTCTCAGAGTCCACCAAAGCTTTACATTGGATCGTGGACGCGCTGATCTCTCAGGGATGCACATCCAATATGCAGCCGCCTCTAATGAGTGAGAAGAGTGTTTTTAAATCAGCTCTTATAAGATGTCTGCATCCTTCTGGATCATCAGTATAACTCATGATCTGTCTTTTTAACAGTTCATGGCACATTCACAATCCTTTTTTTTTTTTTTTATAAGTATTCAAGGCACAAATCCGTTTATTTTTATTTTATTTTTTTGTAATGCAAACTATTAAATAGACTACCTTTCAAAAGTTTAATCAAAAATACAGCAAAAAATCAAAAATAATATTACAATTTCAAATAGCTGTTTTCTATGTGAATATATAGTAAAATGTAATTTATTTCTGTGATGCAAAGCTGTTTTTTCAGCATCATTACTCCAGTCTTCAGTGTCACATGATCTTCAGAAATTATTCTAATATGCTGATTTGCTGCTCAAGAAACATTTCTGATTATTATAATGTTGAAAACAGTTGAGCTTACAGTATAATTTTTAATTGTATAAAATATAAAAAATAGAAAAAGATAAAGTATACTTACCAATATTTTTTAAAAATATATATTAATATATATATATATATTATATATATATATAATTGGAAAAAGTAACTAAGTATGAAATTTATGTATTATCTTGTAGAATTTTTAATAAAAATATATTAAAAATATATTTATAATATATATATATATATATATATATATATATATATATATATTTATATATATATATATATACATACACACACATAGATAGATAGATTTTTTTTATTATTATTATTTAATATACATTTATAAGTTTATGGTAACAGATGCTTTGTCTGAATTGTGGAATAGTGCTCCACTTATGTTGTGCTGGGAGCTCATAAAACTCCCTGAAGAGGGTGATTACGAAAACTGTCTACAAGATGCAGGTCCCAGTTGGATGCCGTCTCAATAGACATAAAACATCATCAGCACATTCAGTGTTATGGCTCTGTGCAGTCATATTCTCAGCGCTCCTTAAGTGGGTTTTATTTAGTGGATCAAGCGGCAGTATTTCAGCTCTCGTTGGGTTTACGGAGTAATTCAAGCTGTCTTTGTTTTTGCTGCAGGTTGAGAGCTCGCTGTCGTCACATCAGCCGCTCCAGTGGCGGGAAGTGAGCAGCACCGCGTGTGTGTGTCCGTACCAACGAGAGGCTCTGCGTCAGATAGCACAGTGTCATAACACACACTTTTGACCCTCAGGAAAACACACACAAACAATCAGCCGCTCCAGTGGCGGGAACAAATCTAATGTGTCTTTGAAGGTGTGCCACAAACTATGGAAGCTTGCTTCTGCCACAGGATAAAAAATAAAAGAGGTAACTGCAACTTTTTATTCCTCTTAAGGAATTGTGAGTTATGATAGAATTGCAAGATATAAACTCAGATGCAAACTCAGAATTCTGAAATAAAATCTAATTGTGAGATTACAAAAAGTTTGTTCCGTCGCCGAATGAAAAAAAAAAAAAAAAAAAAAAAAAAATATATATATATATATATATATATATATATATATATATATATATATATATATATATATATAGATATATATATATATATATATATATAAGAATTATGAGATGTTAACTCCGAATTGCGAGAAAAAATTCTGGATTCTGTTCGCAATTCTGACTTTTTTCCTCAATCTTTCAAATCTGAGTTTATATCTCGCAATTCTGACTTTTATTCTCGATCTCGCAATTCTATTTTTTCCTTTTTTACATCTTATAATTCTGACTTTTTTCTCAGAATTGCTAGTCTATATCACAAGTTTATATTTCACAATTTTTTTTTGCTTTTGCAAACTTGAGTTTTTATCTTGCAATTCTGACGTTTGTCTCAATCTTGCAATTTTGAATTTACATCTCTCAATTCTGACCTTTTTTTGCAATTCTATTTAAAAAAGTATTGAGATAAAAGTTACCTTTTAAATTTTATTACAAGTATTCAAGGCACAAATCCGTTTATTTTTATTTTATTTTTTTTGTAATGCAAACTATTAAATAGACTACCTTTCCAAAGTTTGGGGTCGTTTTTTGGTTTAGTTTTTAAAAGAAAACTGGATTCTGTTCGCAATTCTGACTTTTTTTCTCAATCTTTCAAATCTGAGTTTATATCTCGCAATTCTGACTTTTATTCTCGATCTCGCAATTCTTGAATTTTGAATTTACATCTCTCAATTCTGACCTTTTTTTTTTGCAATTCTATTTAAAAAAGTCTTGAGATAAAAGTTACCTTTTAAATGTTTTATCCTGTGGCAGAAACAGGCTTCCATAACAAACAGCAGCAAACAAAATTGTTTTCAGATTTGATTCTGTTTGATGCTGTTAATGGTGCCAAATATGTTGTTCACTTTCATGCAGATTTCTGTCCAATCCATAAGCCATACAGTTAGCTCCACACATACAGTGCTTTGAATATGTTTTATAATGCATTATTGTGTTTATCACTTATTTTGGACAGAAGTTTCTGTATGTGGGTCAATATGAATTTGAATGTTGGTGTTGCAGATAACAAAAATCAAGCTTGCATGTGCACAGACATATACTGTATACTGTACTTCACACAAGGAATAATGTAGAAGTAGCCAGTCGTTCTTGCAGAGTGAAGTAAAGGCTTGTATTCTGTGATCATGACTGGCTGGCTGTACTTTATCCTACTTATTACAAGTCAATTTACCAAATACATATATATAAGCATATTTAAGCTTTAAACAATACATTTCAGTTGAGCCTTATTTATTAGTTTGTGAAAACAACAATGCATGAGAAATTAGCCAATAATTCAAATGCATTTTCTGTACATATTTGAGCATGTGATAATAATAAAAAATTGCATTGATTCATGTACAGTGCTGACAAGGTTTAATGGGCAGATGGCAGATTAGGCAGCACTGCATTATGGGATGTCAACAGGCAGATACGTTTGATGATATTATTTCAAATTGACATTTACCTGCTTTTTAAAATTGGTTATTAAATTTTTTAAGTATTTGTGAAATGATTTAGATATTAGGAGAAAGTGATGGAGTTTCAAAAGCAATCAATGAAGTGTCCTCAGTGTACGTAAGTTTAAAATAGATCTGCATTGTTAAAAATGTTAAGACACGTGAGAACTGAATAAAAAAAGTGTCAAATATTGTGTGAATTTACATTGCAGTGTTTTTATTTTATTTTATGTTATTATTATTATTATTACATTTGTAGTTCTACAAGTTTGTTATAATTAAGTGACAATGGTTTGCTGTGATTCAATTACATCTTTAATTTTAAAAATTAATATGTTGCCTACCCTAAAAAAGGTCAAGATTACAACTTGATCACTTACCTTATTTTCTTAGCTTATATTTCTTCACAGTACATATGCTGTATGTTCTTTATTATTATTATTATTATTTAATTTCGCTCTCTTAAACCCCGACCTTTAAAGCAAAAAACAAATGCGGTAAATGATTGACAGTCAGAGAGCGTTTCTGATTGGCTAACTCAGAAAGCATGCAAATCCGACCATTTAGCCAATAAATCAACACGTATGCAATGCACCATACAAAATAATATACTCGAGCCGTGTCCGATTCGCTAATGTATCGTTCTTTTGAGTCGGATCTTTTCAATGAGTCTGTCGGTCTGAACGATTCTTTAATGAATGAGACTGAATCGGGTTCACGTATCCGATTCGTAATGACTGAACCGAGGATTTTGGTGATTGGACGAAAGATTTTGGCTCTCAAAAAAAGACTTTGGTCTTTTGTTCTTATTGTTTCCTCAAAAAAAAAAAATTATATTATAATAAAAAATATTATTATTATATAGAGATGTTTTTTTCCCGTGTAAGTTCTAATAAACATAATTTTATTATTAAATAGCATGCAAAAAATTTTTTATTTAAATTCGAGATATATTGTAATGAAGTGAAACTCTAGTAAACGTTACTAATAAAATTAACTTGATGGCCTGATGACGTAAAATAATCACTATTTAGGTTATTATTCCGTTTTAAATAAATAAATAACCAAATGTGAACGTAGGGGAGAGTTCTGTATTTGCTGGTTTGGTTTTTAATGATCATTATTTTATTATTAAATAGCTTGCAAAAAAAAAAGTTCTTGTTTATTTTAATGTAAGATGTATTAAAGTCGTTTTTATGTGACGAATCATGGCTCTAACGAAGTGGAAACTCACTAATAAAATAAACTGTAATATGCGACCAGATGCAGGGACCACGCGATGACGTAAAAGAATCACTGATTTAGTTCTTTGAGTCGGTTCTGTCAACCGAACTGCTCGAAAGAACGGGCTGTTTGGAATGACGGCTAGTTCAAGTTCGTTTAGGAATTTACGTACGTTCAACAATCCCAAACAAGAGAAGTGTGTGTTACGGTATACGCGCAATAATACGCGCACTCTGTCAGATATTCCGCGTTTGCGTGCGTGAACATTCAGTATCCTCGAGGACACTTGTCTGTGAGAACGTGCAGGTGCACAGGTCAGATCACGCGGAAGTGACGTGCGCGCTCACGAGATTGGCGTTTAAACCGTCGGGATTAGATCGGAGGAGCTCAGCCGAGATAAACGGTAGGATTTCACTCCTTTCCCTCATATATATATATTATCTTTTGTGATTTTCGATCGCCCGGAATCGATTGTAGAATAAACGCTGGCATATTTCACGCATTATTTGGGTTTGTTTATGTGTGTGAGTGTGTGACCATCGCTCCGAGCTGCTGATGTGAGGGAGAAATATCTCCACATTTGTTTCACAAACACCCTCTCGTGTTTTAAATCGCGATTACAAGATTTTAAAAAGCTTTAAACCGCATATCTGTATTTTATTGGCGGCGCTCACTGATTTAATGTCCCGGATTGAAGCGCTGTTGGCAGTCAGGCGCGTGCTTCTATATAATCTGCGGCTCTGGCGTCTTTTCATGTTTTGCTTTTGTGTAGTTTAACATGTTATTTGGTGTAAATGCATAGGGATAGTTGTCACAAGTGTTTATAGGTTGCTTAAAATGGCAAGTTCCTATTGTGACAACATGCCCCACTCTTCCCTGCTTGGATGCATCTCCATGTATCTCTGATATTAGACTAATAACATGCTGATCTGGTCATAGTGCACTGGAACTGAAACAAATAGTCAATACTCAGCAGTATCATTTATTTTTTTACATTGTGCACAGCCTGTTATATCAATAAAGAAGCTGGTGTGTTGCTGAAAGCTTGAAAGCTTTAGTTTAATGTTATTTAACCCCGTAAAGCCTGATATATGAAATATTTTCTTTAGTGACCTTGAGACAAAATATAAAAGATGCATGTGTTTCTGTCGAGTATGCATCAGCTTTACGGCTCTTAGCTTTAACACAGATTTATTAGATGTAATTTATAAAGTGAAGACTATGCATGCAGTGTTATTTTGCATTTGATTATTCGATTTCCGTACCTGCATACTGTTAACCTTACCTGAAAAATATAAAGCACTGTCTGTTTATTTAATTTGTGTCTTTGTTCATTGTATTTATCTATGCTTGTAATTTGTTGGGAGGTCATCTGGTGAATTTATATATATATATATAATATAATATATATATATATATATATATATATATATATATATATATATATATATATCGTAAAAAAAAAAAAAAAATATTGCAATGTGAGCTCTTTTTTTTTTTTTAATGAGACTCTGCTGAGACCGAGACGGGTGCAGTTACAGGTCACTCTCTCCAGTTCAGCAGATGTGGGTGATTCCTCGTCCTCTCGTTCTCCTCTGCACCTCTAATTAAGCAAATGCAGCCTTTCGCACTCGAGACGCCTCTCGGCTCAAGCTCAACCTGTTATCAGAGTTTTTTTTTTAAGTGTGATGGGGGGGAAGTGGATGCTGGCGCTCGTGAGCAGACGTGAGGGATGTTGCAAGGACTAATGTACATAGTCTCCATTTAAAGGGAAACTTCACTCATAAAAGAGTCCATATCACTCGTGCACTACAAAGTCATACTTTCAAGTTCAGATGTCCTGATGGAGATTTGATGATAGTTGCGTCTTATCCAGCAGCTAAGTGGCAATTCATTTCGGCACACAGAGAAAAACAAAAGTATTTCCTTCTAATAATTGAGAATATTGTCAGTAGTTCATAGCAAAATCAAATGTGAATGCAGAAATACTTTTTTTGGAAGCAGGCAGAGAGCGAGATGCTTGTGTGTGCTCATATGAATCAGCATCTGATTTCTTATATAATCTCATCACTTAATCATATGCAAATAGGACACTGAGGATCTCCTGCACACTAAAGCTGCGCATATTTAACTTCTTGTCTTTTTATATATATACTATATAAATATAGAGATATCCATATATATTATATATATTACACACACAGTGTGTGTATATGTGTGTGGTAGTACTATAATATTCTTGAAAAATAAATGTTATATATATATATATATATATTATATATATAGTATATATAATAATATATATATATATATATAAACAAAACTATTTGTATTTATTATTAATACTTTGTGTGCGTGTATGTTCTCTCTCTCTCTCTCTCTCTCTCTCTCTGTGCGCATGGGGGCGTGGCGTTTGTTTTGTGCGGGGCGAGCGAGTGGGAAATCGTGGTGAGCGTGTGGACTCTCTTTCTTTTTTGGTCCCATATCCCGCCCTGTGCCAAAAATCAGGGTTTTCTTTTTTTGCTATCTTTTAACTATTACTTGTGGTATACGGTGTGAAAGTTTTTTAGATAGTGGTTTTGTTGTCTGTCTGCCAGTTTTTATAACTGGCAGGATGATACACAATGGAATATATGCAAATATATACACATAATATCTGGCAAATTATAACGTAAATATATGTGTATATATGCATAATAATAAATGTGTAAATGTGTACTTTTTTACTGTTTTTGTTTTGATTTTTTTTTATATTTAGTAAAACAATTATAATAAATATATACTGTAATTGTAATAATTATTATTAATATTTAGTAAAACAATTATAATAAATATATAGAGAATATTAATGTGTATGTGTGTATGTATATAGC